>NW_020528740.1:0-246927 GCF_003368295.1 Carassius auratus
TTGTTGCACTTACACTTTTTCCCATTTTCCAAAATTCATAAAAGGTGTTTCTTATAGGTTAGCTCATTCTTTCAAGTCATATGTATTCAGAGTGACCCCTACTATCACTGTATTAATATTCAAGGCATTTTACTGTATAGTTTTGGAGAAAACTAAAAGCAAATTCCCGCAAAACATCAATCTCCATTGTTGCACATTAACTTTTTCCCATTTTCAAAATTCATATAAAGTGTTCTTTATAGGTTAGCTCATTCTTTCAATGTATATGTATTCAGAGTGACCCAGACTACCACTGTATTAATTATCAAGGCATTTTACTGTATAGTTTTGGAGAAAACTAAAAGCAAATTCACCCAAAACATCAAAATCCATTGTTGCACTTACACTTTTCCCATTTTCCAAATATATAAAGGTGTTCCTTTATAGGTTAGCTCATTCTTTCAAGTCATATATATTCAGAGTGACCCCTACTATCACTGTATTAATATTCAAGGCATTTTACTGTATAGTTTTGGAGAAAACTAAAAGCAAATTCCCCCAAAACATCAATCTCCATTGTTGCACTTAACTTTTTCCCATTTTCCAAAATTCATATAAAGTGTTCCTTTATAGGTTAGCTCATTCTTTTAATGTATATGTATTCAGAGTGACCCAGACTACCACTGTATTTAATTATCAAGGCATTTTACTGTATAGTTTTGGAGAAAACTAAAAGCAAATTCACCCAAAACATCAAAATCTCCATTGTTGCAATACACTTTTTCTCCAAATTCATATAAAGTGTTCCTTTTATAGGTTAGCTCATTCTTTTAATGTATATGTATTCAGAGTGACCCAGACTACCACTGTATTAATTATCAAGGCATTTTACTGTATAGTTTTGGAGAAAACTAAAAGCAAATTCACCCAAAACATCAAATCCATTGTTGCACTTACACTTTTTCCCATTTTCCAAAAATTCATATAAAGTGTTCCTTTATAGGTTAGCTCATTCTTTTAATGTATATGTATTCAGAGTGACCCAGACTACCACTGTATTATTATCAAGGGATTTTACTGTATAGTTTTGGAGAAAACTAAAAGCAAATTCACCCAAAACATCAAACTCCATTGTTGCACTTACACTTTTTCCATTTTCCAAAATTCATATAAAGTGTTCCTTTATAGGTTAGCTCATTCTTTCAAGTCATATGTATTCAGAGTGACCCTACTATCACTGTATTAATATTCAAGGCATTTTACTGTATAGTTTTGGAGAAAACTAAAAGCAAATTCCCGCAAAACATCAATCTCCATTGTTGCACTTACACTTTTCCCATTTTCCAAAATTCATATAAAGTGTTCCTTATAGGTTAGCTCATTCTTTTAATGTATATGTATTCAGAGTGACCCAGACTACCACTGTATTAATTATTAAGGCATTTTACTGTATAGTTTTGGAGAAAACTAAAAGCAAATTCACCCAAAACATCAAAATCCATTGTTGCACTTACACTTTTTCCCATTTTCCAAAATTCATAAAAGGTGTTCCTTTATAGGTTAGCTCATTCTTTCAAGTCATATGTATTCAGAGTGACCCTACTATCACTGTATTAATTATTCAAGGCATTTTACTGTATAGTTTTGGAGAAAAACTAAAAGCAAATTCCCGCAAAACATCAATCTCCATTGTTGCACTTAAACTTTTTCCCATTTTCAAAAATTCATATAAAGTGTTCCTTTATAGGTTAGCTCATTCTTTTAATGTATATGTATTCAGAGTGACCCAGACTACCACTGTATTAATTATCAAGGCATTTTACTGTATAGTTTTGGAGAAAACTAAAAGCAAATTCCCGCAAAACATCAATCTCCATTGTTGCACTTACACTTTTTCCCATTTTCAAAATTCATATAAAGTGTTCCTTTATAGGTTAGCTCATTCTTTTAATGTATATGTATTCAGAGTGACCCAGACTACCACTGTATTAATTATCAAGGCATTTTACTGTATAGTTTTGGAGAAAACTAAAAGCAAATTCACCCAAAACATCAAAATCCATTGTTGCACTTACACTTTTTCCCATTTTCCAAAATTCATAAAAGGTGTTCCTATATAGGTTAGCTCATTCTTTCAAGTCATATGTATTCAGAGTGACCCGTACTATCACTGTATTCATTTTCAAGGCATTTTACTGCTATAGTTTTGGAGAAAAACTAAAAAGCCAAAATTCACCCAAAACATCAAACTCCATTGTTGCACTTACACTTTTTCCCATTTTCCAAGAATTCCTAAAAGATGTTCCTTTATAGGTTAGCTCATTCTTTCAAGTCATACAGTATTGTTCAAAATAGATAGCAGTACAATGTGACTAACCAGAATAATCAAGGTTTTTCGTATATTTTTTTATTACACCACCCCTTTCAACTAATTCAACTAATTGCCCAATTGCACAGCCTTAAGAGCGTGCATATCATGAATTGCTGGGGTTTCGTTTGTTTTCTGACAATCTACTGAACCTACTGGTAACTTGTTTGGCCACGTAGCCAAATAAAAAAATATACTAAAAACCTTGATGTATTCTGGTTAAGTCACGATTGTACTGCTGATTATTTTGAACAATTACTGTATGTATTCAGAAGTGACCCCTACTTATTACTGGATTCATTTTCAAGGCATTTCACTGTATAGTTTTTGAGAAACTAAAAGCAAATTCACCCTAAAAAAATGCATCCTAGCAATTGTTTGTTTGTCCCATTTTCCAACACTCATTAAAAAGGTATGCTTTATAGGTTAGCTCATTGTCTTCAGTGGAACATGTATTCAGATGACCCTGACTATCGCTGTATTAATATTCAAGGCATTTTACTGTATATTTTTTTGAGAAAACTAAAATCAAATTCCCCCAAAAAAACTTAAATGCATCCTAAGCAATTGCACTGTGTCCCATTTTCCAACACTCATAAAAAGGTTTCCTTTATAGGTTAGCTCATTCTTTCAGTGGACATGTATTCAGAGTGACCCTGACTATTCAATATATTCATTGTCAAGTTTTTTTGTGAAATGAAGGCTAACCTATAAAGGGTTCCTTTATAGGTTAGCTCATTCTTTCAAGTCATATGTATTCAGTGACCATAACTATCGCTATTCATTTATAAGGCATTTTACTGTATAGTTCTTGAGAAAACTAAAAGCAAAATCATCGAAAACAACAAAATGCACGACACTCCTCCGCTGCCCAGTGGATGGCGATGGCTCTACCAGGTTTTGGGCAGCCGGGAGGAGTCCCCGTTCTCTGCTCCTCCCCTTTCCGGGGGATGGCAGCAGGCTCGGGCCCCTGGCGAACGGTGCCATCTCCTCCGCTCCCTCAAGCGTCCACGGCGGCACACTGCCTCGCCCTGCTCGATGGCACCGTAGACTCACCACAGCGACAAGTTATCTTCAGCAGCGCGTCCCTCCTTCCTCCCAGGTTTCGGCACCAGTGTAACACTATAAAAGCTTCTGAATCTTGGGAAGGAGGCGGGAACCAGCGGACATTCAAAATAAGCTTTAATAATAAAATTAACACAAAACAGCAAGACAGCCACGTGCGGACGGCTGCAATTCAACCTAATGGAACTTAAACAAGAGTTTCATCAAGACTGAAAAACCGAAATAAGATGTGATAGGGATTATTTAACCTATATTATGACATTTCACAGATACAAATGCAAATATGTAATTTTTTATGCAGTGAAACAAAAACCTAATATGAGAAGATGATTTAAGGTGTACGCATCAGTGTGCAGAAGACAGTCAATAATTGTTCACAGGTGTTGAAGCCACACTAGGCACTGTTGTGCAGTCTGATGGGATATACAACAGTATGCCCAAAGTGCTATTATTCCTTAAGATGCACAAAGTTGTTTTCTAAAACAAGAAAGGCAAAAAAAGAAGAAGAAAAAACCCACAAATAAATGTATAATATATATATAAATATCATGTATTTATATAAAATGCATAATGTTTATAAAAGTACAAAGAATATGATAAAATAAAGATTAGTAAAATTAAAAATTAAAAAATTTGTGTTGTCACCTAGCTTACCATGTGTAATCTTGTTGTATCAATGGATTTTAATTGAGATTGATCATTCTAAAATCCGTTTTAATACAATTATAATCGATCAGTTACATTTAAGGAGAAACAAGAAATTGCAGCTAAGCAAACCTATTCAACAGACTTATGATTATGGGAAACAAACAAAGCAAAACAAATAATTGCTTTTCAAGCATAATCACCATTAACAATACAACAACCTAAGGGCTATAAAAGCAAAGACATAAGAAATTTAACTAAAAATTATAAACCATGGACACAAATAAGGACTTCTCAGAGGTAATTAACCTAATCATTTTCTATGGTTAAAATTAAGATTTGAACTTAATTAAATGTGACACTAATAATTAAAATGTAAGAAGAGGTTGAGTGTATCAGGAGGGTATTTCCTATTTCCACCTTATGGGTGTTTGAAAATTGGTAATGGTGCAACTGGTAGAATGAATTTTTATTTTTAAGTGATTTTGCCATTAATCTTATTCAAAACCATACAGTCAAAATAAAAAAAATATGATCATCCCACCCCTATCAGGAATGCTGAATCCCTGACAATTTTCAAGCGACAGCTGAAAGTTCATCTCTTTCAAAACTACTTGGCTTCATCGAAAAAAAACAACAACTCTATTTATTCCTTCTTTTTCTAGCTTTTACTTATTTGAACAATGTCTAAAACTTGGTATTACAAGCACTTCCTGTGTCTGTTTGCCTCTAAGAAGAATCACTTTATGTATCCCGAAATTGTGAGTCGCTTTGGATAAAAGCGTCTACAAAATGACTAAATGTAAATCCATCCATCCATCCAGCATCTTCCACTTATACGGGGCCGGGTCGCAGGGTCAACAGTCTAAGCAGAGACGCCCAGACTTCCCTCTCCCAAGCCACTTCTTCCTGTCAAGCTGTCAGTCTCTTTTTTCCTGGGTGTCCCCTAGTGAGCTCACTTCTCCTTAGGCACTTCACCATAGGCACTTTAATTCCGCTAGTCTGGTCGTGTCGTCACAGTAATTGCACTCCAATTAAATCGCACAGGTGCTGACAATCCTTTGTCATTAGTCTCCCTATATAGAGCTGTCTTTCTCTGTTGTCTGTATGGAGTCCTTATCCTATGTGTCTATGCTCTCGTCTCCCGAGACTTCACCTACCTTCTCGTTCCTCCGAGTTTCCCGTTTCATCCGGTTCCCTCTTTTGGTTTGTTTGTCTATCAAGACTGTTTATTTTGTATTTACCCTTCTGTTAATAAAACCCATACCTTGCTATTGGATCCTGCCCTCTCCGTGTGTTTATCCTAAACCCAACCGTCACACTTCCAGGTCAGCCAGGAGACATAGTCCCTCCAGCGTGTCCTAGGTCTTCTCCAGGACTCTGCTTCTGCTTTGAAAATGAATCCAGTGATAGTATGGGTCACTCTGAATACATATGATTTGAAAGAATAAAGCAACCCTAAAAGAATGAGCTAACCTATAAATCAACCCTTTTTATGAATGTTGGAAAAGGGGAAAAAGTGTAAGTGCAACAATGGAGTTTGATGTTTTGGGGGAATTTGCTTTTAGTTTTCTCCAAAACTATACAGTAAAATGCCTTGATAATTATTACAGTGGTAGTCTGGGTCACTCTGAATACATATACATTAAAAGAATGAGCTAACCTATAAAGGAACACTTTATATGAATTTTTGAAAATGGTAATAAGTTTAAGTGCAACAATGGAGATTGATGTTTTGCGGGAATTTGCTTTTAGTTTTCTCCAAAACTATACAGTAAAATGCCTTGAATATTAATACAGTGATAGTAGTGGTCACTCTGAATACATATGACTTGAAAGAATGAGCTAACCTATATAGGAACACTTTATATGAATTTTTGAAAATGGGAATAAGTTTGTGCAACAATGGAGATTGATGTTTTGCGGGAATTTGCTTTTAGTTTTCTCCAAAACTATACAGTAAAATGCCTTGAATATTAATACAGTGATAGTAGGGGTCACTCTGAATACATATGACTTGAAAGAATGAGCTAACCTATAAAGGATCACCTTTTATATATTTTGGAAAATGGGAAAAAGTGTGTGCAACAATGGATTTTGATGTTTTGGGTGAATTTGCTTTTAGTTTTCTCCAAAACTATACAGTAAAATTCCTTGATAATTAATACAGTGGTAGTCTGGGTCACTCTGAATACATATACATTAAAAGAATGAGCTAACCTATAAAGGAACACTTTATATGAATTTTTGAAAATGGTAATAAGTTTAAGTGCAACAATGGAGATTGATGTTTTGCGGGAATTTGCTTTTAGTTTTCTCCAAAACTATACAGTAAAATGCCTTGAATATTAATACAGTGATAGTAGTGGTCACTCTGAATACATATGACTTGAAAGAATGAGCTAACCTATATAGGAACACTTTATATGAATTTTTGAAAATGGGAATAAGTTTGTGCAACAATGGAGATTGATGTTTTGCGGGAATTTGCTTTTAGTTTTCTCCAAAACTATACAGTAAAATGCCTTGAATATTAATACAGTGATAGTAGGGGTCACTCTGAATACATATGACTTGAAAGAATGAGCTAACCTATAAAGGATCACCTTTTATATATTTTGGAAAATGGGAAAAAGTGTGTGCAACAATGGATTTTGATGTTTTGGGTGAATTTGCTTTTAGTTTTCTCCAAAACTATACAGTAAAATGCCTTGATAATTAATACAGTGGTAGTCTGGGTCACTCTGAATACATATACATTAAAAGAATGAGCTAACCTATAAAGGAACACTTTATATGAATTTTTGAAAATGGTAATAAGTTTAAGTGCAACAATGGAGATTGATGTTTTGCGGGAATTTGCTTTTAGTTTTCTCCAAAACTATACAGTAAAATGCCTTGAATATTAATACAGTGATAGTAGTGGTCACTCTGAATACATATGACTTGAAAGAATGAGCTAACCTATATAGGAACACTTTATATGAATTTTTGAAAATGGGAATAAGTTTGTGCAACAATGGAGATTGATGTTTTGCGGGAATTTGCTTTTAGTTTTCTCCAAAACTATACAGTAAAATGCCTTGAATATTAATACAGTGATAGTAGGGGTCACTCTGAATACATATGACTTGAAAGAATGAGCTAACCTATAAAGGATCACCTTTTATATATTTTGGAAAATGGGAAAAAGTGTGTGCAACAATGGATTTTGATGTTTTGGGTGAATTTGCTTTTAGTTTTCTCCAAAACTATACAGTAAAATTCCTTGATAATTAATACAGTGGTAGTCTGGGTCACTCTGAATACATATACATTAAAAGAATGAGCTAACCTATAAAGGAACACTTTATATGAATTTTTGAAAATGGGAAAAAGTGTAAGTGCAACAATGGATTTTGATGTTTTGGGTGAATTTGCTTTTAGTTTTCTCCAAAACTATACAGTAAAATGCCTTGATAATTAATACAGTGGTAGTCTGGGTCACTCTGAATACATATACATTAAAAGAATGAGCTAACCTATAAAGGAACACTTTATATGAATTTTGGAAAATGGGAAAAAGTGTAAGTGCAACAATGGAGATTGATGTTTTGCGGGAATTTGCTTTTAGTTTTCTCCAAAACTATACAGTAAAATGCCTTGAATATTAATACAGTGATAGTAGGGGACACTCTGAATACATATGACTTGAAAGAATGAGCTAACCTATAAAGGAACACCTTTTATGAATTTTGGAATATGGGAAAAAGTGTAAGTGCAACAATGGATTTTGATGTTTTGCGGGAATTTGCTTTTAGTTTTCTCCAAAACTATACAGTAAAATCCCTTGATAATTAATACAGTGGTAGTCTGGGTCACTCTGAATACATATACATTAAAATAATGAGCTAACCTATAAAGGAACACTTTATATGTATTTTTGAAAATGGGAAAAAGTTTAAGTGCAACAATGGAGATTGATGTTTTGCGGGAATTTGCTTTTAGTTTTCTCCAAAACTATACAGTAAAATGCCTTGAATATTAATAAAGTGAAAGTAGGGGTCACTCTGAATACATATGACTTGAAAGAATGAGCTAACCTATAAAGGAACACCTTTTATGAATTTTGGAAAATGGGAAAAAGTGTAAGTGCAACAATGGATTTTGATGTTTTGGGTGAATTTGCTTTTAGTTTTCTCCAAAACTATACAGTAAAATGCCTTGATTATTAATACAGTGGTAGTCTGAGTCACTCTGAATACATATACATTAAAAGAATGAGCTAACCTATAAAGGATTACTTTATATGAATTTTGGAAAATGGGAAAAAGTGTAAGTGCAACAATGGAGATTGATGTTTTGCGGGAATTTGCTTTTAGTTTTCTCCAAAACTATACAGTAAAATGCCTTGAATATTAATACAGTGATAGTAGGGGACACTCTGAATACATATGACTTGAAAGAATGAGCTAACCTATAAAGGAACACTTTATATGAATTTTGGAAAATGGGAAAAAGTGTAAGTGCAACAATGGATTTTGATGTTTTGGGTGAATTTGCTTTTAGTTTTCTCCAAAACTATACAGTAAAATGCCTTGATAATTAATACAGTGGTAGTCTGGGTCACTCTGAATACATATACATTAAAAGAATGAGCTAACCTATAAAGGAACACTTTATATGAATTTTGGAAAATGGGAAAAATTTTAAGTGCAACAATGGATTTTGATGTTTTGGGTGAATTTGCTTTTCGTTTTCTCCAAAACTATACAGTAAAATGCCTCGAATATTAATACAGTGGTAGTCAGGATCACTCTGAATACATATGATTTGAAAGAATGAGCTAACCTATAAAGCAACCTTTTTTATGAATGTTGAAATATGGGACACACTGCAATTTCTCGGATGCATTTTTTATTTGGGGTGATTTTGCTTTTAGCTTTCTCCACAACTATACATTAAAATGCTTTGAAAATGAATACAGTGATAGTCAGGGTCATTCTGAATGCATATGATATGAAAGAATGAACTAACATATAAAGGAACACTTCTTTGTGTAGGAAACTGGGACAGTGCAATTGGTAGAATGCATTATATATATATATATATATATATATATATATATATATATATATATATGTGTGTGTATATATATATATATATATATACACACACACACACATATATATATATATATATATATATATATATACACACTGAAAATCATGAATATTGTAATTTATAATCTCTAATAAACGATTTAAAATGATTTATGTACAACACAAACGTTTATATACAATAATGAGTTAAAATAAGCGAAAGTATAAAGGAAACGTGTGTACGACTGCTTCTTTACATGCATTTTGACTGCTCTCAGCACCCGTACCGTAAGTGCATGATTACACGCGCAAAGGAAAAAAAAGTGCGGCTGGCTTGACCGTGTATTTTCAAAGCGCGGCTGGCTTGACCGCAGTTCGGTGAACGGTACCGGGATTTGATCGATGCGGCTGACACGATCGGTGAGATGAGACAGTGCTCGGAGAGTGTGGTTCAGTCCATCCAGGACATGTACCGCTACTGCCACCAGCTGAAACAGGCCAAACAAGCCCCTCAGTCCAGCGGCAGAGCGGAGGTAAAGCTCTCCTCTGGAGTCCTGGCTGGGACACAACACCAACAGCCTGCACAAATCAGAATAATAAAGTTTATACATGCTTTTACTCTGACTTAATTTATCCAGTGTGGCCAGAGATTCTCGCCTGCATGAGTGCAGCGTGTTTCTTTCATTTTCTCCTCGCTCAATATGGTACAAATAAAATATGTCATTAAATCATGTTTTAAACATTGGCAAATATAAGACTCACTTCATTGAAAGATTGAAGCAAGACTACTGGACAAAACTGCAGCTCCATTATACTGAATTACCACCACTGTCATAAATGATGTTTTACACTGTTGACAAATTCATGAAACTCAAATATAAAAAATAAAAACAAATCCTGGAAAGTTTCTGAAATTTACTTTTTGCAGCCCTAATCATTATCCATTAAACCCCAACATTGTTAGTGACTCATGAGATTGATATCGATGTGTTCTGTTGCTGGCAGGGTCAGAAACAGTCGCAGGAGAGATTCTACACGATGGCATCCCAGATAAAGCTCCTCCTGGAAATCCCAGAGCGTGTGTGGAGCGCGCTGGAGTCGTCCCAGTACCTGCAGGCCACGCAGCTCTACCTGCTGTGCTGTCACCTTCACAGCCAGCTTCACCTGGAGGGAGGAGGGCATCAGTACAGCCCCGTCCTCTCTCGCTTCCCCATCCTGATGCGCCAGGTAGCAGCTGCCGGTCATTTCAGGTACATCATAGAATTACACCCAACAAAGAAAACCAAAAATGACAAGTCTGTCAACATTTACTCATCCGGATGTCGTTCCAAAGCCATAAGACTTCGGTTAGTCTTCAAAACACACATGAAGATTCATTGATATTTTTAATAAGATTAATACATGTTTAATATATTCGTTGTTTTACAGTGCTTTAACCTTTTTGGACCTTTTAGATCGGGTTTCATTAAAAACATCTTAATTTGTTTTTCAAAGATTAATCACAGTCTTTAGAATGACATGATGGTGAGTAAACGATAACTGTAAACTATCGTTTACAGTTCTGTACTGTAAACGACAGTATTGGCATTATCGCCTGTACTATCCCATAAATGGCATTGGTTTAGTTTTTTCTCTTACTCAAAGCTAGTTGTCTTTGTTCTGTAGGTCCACCATCTTGCTGGAGAGTAAGTCTGTGCTGCGCGGCAGGGCTGTGTCTGATCAAGCGATCACTGAAGCGCTGGTCTCCAGCATGCTGCTGGAAGACAGCTCCCCTCGCCAGGCGCTTGCTGATTTCCTGCTGGCAAGGAAAGCATCCATTCAGCAACTACTCAATCAGCCCCAGCATGGTGAATAACCTTAATAATATTTAGAACCTTTCAGCTTATAGAAGCTTTACACTATGAGTTCTTAGTTTATTAGGATTGCATGTGGTTGTTCTTGATTGGGATGTGGTGCTGTGCCTCTGTTAGGTGCTGGTGTGAAAGCACAGGTCTGTTCTCTGGTGGAGCTGCTGGTCACCACTCTGTACCAGGCATACGCTGTGTTTTATGTGCCTCCGGAGGGCCAAGTGTCCGATACCGGTTTGGGATGTGGCCTTCTTTTCACCACCTTGGAGAATGTGACCTCCAACACTTCTGGTGAGTTGTCAGTTTCTCATTCACGTTGTGATGCCCAAACATAAGGGGCCACCAGAGTTTGAAATTAAAGCTTGGGGCAAAAATGCCAACAAATGGAACAAAACTGCCCCCAAATTCAAGATACACACGTTTCTGGCTGGTGCAATAAATGCAATGGCCAATCAGAAGTCTTTAGATTAGCTCACAAATTCTCTCATCATAAACATCTGAATACAAACATGATGTGACCCATTCATTTGGCAGTGTAGACCGCATCAGTGATTTTTCAGCATTTATAAAAATGGCCCTTCTCAGAGGTTTACATACACTTGGTTCTTAATCGATGTTGTTACCTGAATGATCCCCAGCTGCGTTGTTTTGTTTAGTGATAGTTGTTCATGAGTCCCTTGCTTGTCCTGACCAGCTGTGCTGACTGCAGTTCACGAGTCCCTCAGTTGTCCTCAGTGTGAAAAGATGGATCTCAAAAGCATACAGTAATCGTTGGAAAGGGTTCAAATAAAAAAAGTGATTTTTCTGTGAAATCCAGGGAAAGAGAACAAAGTTCTGGACAAGGAGATGAGCACAGGAAGCTGGTTTAAATACCTTCCCGCTTCAGTGATGAACTTCCAGCCTGTTCTTCGGACGCTAGCGCAGCCGATACAGAGGGAGCAGCTCCGAGACACACTGCAGCAGTGGATTGATACGTATGTCCCTCCTACACATCCTAATTACCATTTCTCAGTAGTTGTTTTTAACGCTCATTTGTCTTTCAATAGCTGTAAGGAGGATATGCGCAGCGGGGTCAGCAGCCTTCTGGTCTTTGTGAAGAGTCTGAAGGGTCTGGCTGCGATCCGGGATGCAGTGTGGGAACTGCTCGGCAGCGAGTCCATCAGTCAGCACTGGAGCACTGTGTGTCAGTCCCTCCTCGAGCGACCTCTGGCCTTGTGGGATGACCTTTTGCATCAGCTCTTCCTGCAGCGACTTCAGGTACTCGTTAACAATTTAACTAGTTTAACTAGTCTGATAAAATGTGTTAGCGCTTGACTGATATGAACATACACTTGTGATCCCATCACAAGTATTCAGGCTAGACAGATTGCCATTCACACCTGGATGTAATATGTGGTTTAACGCGTCTCTTTTGGCCACCTGTAATTAGGGTGTAGCATCTGACTATATACATGATATACTGACTGTACAAAAAAAACACTGTTGTTCTGATAGGATGGAAATACTTGTTTACCCTCTAGGCGATCACTCAGGAGGGCACAGGAGGGATCTCCAGCAGCTCCAGACAGCTCTTGTCTTCAGCTCTGCGGGATCTGCAGGGTCAAGCCACAGCCGGGAGCTTCAGCCGTGGGGTGCACTACGAGAGTGACGTTGCAGCTTTCCTGTGGTCTGAGACTCAAGGTGACCTGCTCAGTGACACAGCCTGGGTGAATGTAGCCCAGCGCACCCCGCAGCAGAAGAGCGGTCTGTCCATGAAGACCCAGGTCCTCACCCCCTGCGTTCAGACCTTCTGCTCCTCGCTGGACTCCAAGCTCAAAGCCAAATTAGATGATCTGCAGCACTACTTGCCCTCTGAAAAAAATGGCAAGGAGCTTTCAGAGATGGTCCCGGTCACCACTAACTCCTCTATTAACCGCTATATGGATGCTGGAGCGGTGGAGGACACTCTTAGAGAGCACTGCTTGGCATGTGTCAGGGACATCCTTTCCAGCGTGCGTGCTGAGCTCGCTAACACCCAGGCTAAGACCAACAACCCCAACCAGTTAAATTCGGTGCTCTTTATGGCCAGGCTATGCCAGTCAATGGGGGAATTGTGTCCTAGTCTGAAACAGTGCATTCTGGGGAAACAGGGGGGCTTGGATCCCGTGAGCAGAGGCACTCCACGACAGGGCAAGAAGTTAGGCAAAGGCAACACAGCCAAGGCAGCGGATGTCAGCCCAGCACAGGCTAAGTGGAGCTGTCTGAACGAGGAGCTTCTGTCCTGCAGCATGGAGGCCTACGGTATCTGGAGCTCAGCACTCACCAGGGTAAGATGAAGAGCACACTGTTTGTGGAAGAGCTGCAGGTGTTAACAGTGCATTCTGAGGACAGGAAAACCATACAGGAAATGACTAGTGTGGATGTTTTTATGCAGAGAACATATATTAGGGTAGCTTATTAAGGCTTATATTCTGCATAAAAATAAAATAAATAGAAATGCATTTCAGGCACTTGTGGGGAGCTTTGCTACGCCTCTTCACACGGGAACTGCTGGATCCATCCTGAGTACCGCCACAAATTGGGAAGAGCTTGAAATACAGGAAGAGACCGAGTCAGGAAACAATATAATGTCCAAAATCCGCCTCCCTGTGCAGGTAATGGCTACATTATTCCTTTTATTATTATTAAAGTTAATATATATCAAATATTATTTATATATTAAATACATTAATGAGACTTAACTTGAGCCTCTTAATTTCTTATACCTTATTGCATATTGTGTTTTTTAATATCATTATACATTTTTTAGGGACCACCTTCCTTAAAAAAAAAAAATTAAGTGAGTTATGTATTTTCATCTATAATGATCCGTTTACAGAAGATAAACTAATATGCTACAGCAGCTTTCAGAAGTTTGGAATCCATAAGATTTTTTTAAATGTTGTTAAAAGGTCTCTCTTCTGCTCACCAAGGCTGTATTTGTCTAATCAAAAATACAATAAAAACTGTAATATTGTGAAATATGACTCCAATTTAAAATAGCTGTTTTATATTTTAAATGGATAGTTCACCTAAAAATGTAAATTATGTCATTAATTACTCACCCTCATGTCGTTCCAAACCAGTAAGACCTTTATTCATCTTCAGAACACAAATTATGATATTTTTTGATGAAATCCGAGAGTTTTCTGACCCTCCATAGACAGCGATGTTACTGACCCATTCAAGACCCAGAGAGGTAGTTATGACTTTATTAAAATGCTCCATGTGACATCAGTGGTTCAATTGTAATGTTACGAAACTGAAAACATTTTGTGTGCAAAGAAAACAAAAATTAAAATTTCAACAAATTCTTCTCTGTATTTTTGGGTGAACTATCCCTTTAATATGAACAAAATGTAATTATGTTTTGCGGCCTCCCTAGCACCCCCGTGTGGCCACCTGTTTTGAAAACCTTTGCAAAGTGTTTTATTAAACTGAAAGGATGTTGCTATTCAAATGATAAAAGAGTCATTTCATTTCTTTCTCCCTACAGCCATCATGGTATGTTCAGTCGTTACTCTTTCATCTGTGCCTTGAGGTCAATCGGGTCGGAGGTCACGCGTTACCAAAGGTCACTCTCCTGGACCTCTTGCGGGGTTGTCTAGATCAGGTGGTGAGTGAGTATGAAAAACTCACTCAAAAAACACACAGCAAGGTGAGACAATCAAACACTTTTTTTTTTATACATGTCCATTCCTGTTTAGCCACTATAATAATGGAATAAATCTATAAAACCTTCTTTCCTCTCTCTCTCTCCTCTCTAGGATGCAGGCCTCCCCATGACCCAGAGCAGAGCTTTGCAGTTGCTGTTTGACCTTCGCTATCTCAGTGCCACTCTAGGGTCCCGCCTTGAAGAGGGCAGGAGCTCCCGCTCTCAGCAAGACCCAAGGTAACCCGTTCATAGGCAAGGGATGGCCACAAGACCTCAGTAGGAAGTGACAGCAATGATTGGTCATGAAAACACAAGCATAGCGTGACTTGAACTTCCAGCTTCAAAACAAAGCACAAGCGATTACACCAAGAATAGCTCTTTCCTAAGCAGCAGACCTCTTTACACTTTTCCTTAAATTCTTGTTGTTTGTTAAAGGATCCAGCAGGTCTGCGACTCGCTGGAAAGCCACATTGATCCGTTTGACCTGGACGTTTTCACTCCCCATCTGAACAGTAACCTCAACCGACTCTCACAAAGGAGCTCTGTAAGCACAGACCGGTTTTCTCCTGCTAACCCTGTTTGAATGAAACATTCATCTGTTTAGTTGGCTCATTCAGTTTACATTTTGTCATGTGATATATGTTAGCGTGGTGATTGCTGCCTTTAACAGTGTTTTACACTCCTTAACAGAACTATTAAAGCTGTCTCATGTTGTTTCTAGGTGCTTTTAGGATTGTTGACTGGCACGGAGAAGCAGTTTACCTCGAGGACCAACAATATCAACTCTCAGGAACCATACAACATCCTTCCTTTGGCAAGCAGCCAGATCCGGTCAGTATAAAGCTCTTATCTTACACTTCACACCGTTTAACTCATTGCTATGTATTTATAGCTAGTTTATTGCTGTCATGCTGTGTGTTTCATTGTTGTACAAGACAATGAAAATATATTTGGAGTCAGACATCATGAACTCTTAATAGCACATTTTACTGATACTAATTTGATGTTCAATTTAAAATGCAAAACAGAATTATACAAATATATCTTTTAAAATGAGTATTTTTAAATTGTTAAATAAAAATGCATTATTAATTACTGCATTATTTTCACTAAATGTAATGATTTCATTCATTTATATTTTATTTTATTATGTTTATGTTATGTGTTCCCTCCTCAAGGTTTGGTTTGCTGCCACTGAGTATGACGAACTCTCGGAAGAATAATTCAGCCACACATGGAGCAGATCTCACTAGACCACTGGTAGGTTGCTTAAGCATTTGGTGTGTACAGTACTCTTGATACTTCTGCTGGCATGCTTTAAAAAGAGTAAACGATTGAGCCACTGTAATAGTAAACCATTATGTTTATTTAAAAAAGAAAAATGATGGATTTGCAAATGAGTCACTTTCTACCAATGCTCCCAAGCAGAAGAGCTACTGGATCTCAAGGCGATAGGTGATGTGATATTGTGTGGTGCTGATTCAGTTTTTGCAGTGAGCTTGCAGTGCATTTTAATTTTTTTTTGCTTGCACTTTAATCACTTTGGTCGCATCTTTGTGAATGCAACACATGGCATAGCAGCACTCAGACTCAACTAATACATTATGAATATTGAGCAACTTGAGGGTCAAGGCTGTTGAGCAAGTTTCAGCATCATCAATCACAACGGTTCATCTTGAGCTTAATACTTATGTATTATAAGCAAACGAGCATCATGTAGTTACAGGTTTCTCCACTGGCCCTTAAAACTGCTAAAACGTTTGTTTGTGGTGACACTTTTTGGCTCTTGCTGTCTTGAAACACTTGAAAGTTCTGTGTCTCAACATTATGAAATGCAAATCAGTTTTTAAGGCAATTTACATGAGTTTTTTATTTTATTTTAGGTGGCTCCCTCCTCTGCTTCTGCTCCACAGGACAGTTTCCGGCCAGGAAATCTCTTCAGGCAGTTAGCCAATCAAGAAGAGGAATCCACAGCCCCTTCTCTCTTTAAATTAGGCTGGCTTTCTGGCATGGCCAAATAAACTTTTATTGAAAAAGTTGTTATTTTTTTAACCGCATACAACACTATGTAAAATAATATTTAAAATACATTTTGAAATGTTAAAACCGTGTCCTGCATTGCCTATTCTCACAAAATCACATGATATAAAGAGAAATTGCAATGCAAAGCATATTAATAAAGGGGGGAAATTTAATAGAAATTACAACTTTGTATTTATCAAGCACATTAGCTATTATATTGTGACATTTTAATTATTTTATTCTAATTAAAATTATAATTGAGTGAATCTCAAACACAATTTAGGTCTATATTTTTCTTTGGAAAACTACATCTTGGCGTAAATATATATTTTTATCATGATATCCTCATTTGTTACCCTAATTAGGAGTTTGATTGTGTATATTCCCTTAAATGTTTTTGTATCTGAGAAATCATTAAAGTTAAAGATTAGAAATTTGAACACAATGACTTTTCGACTTTAGATATGTCATTTAAACTGATTTAAATTAAGAAAAGATTAGCTAGATTTTCCAAGAAGCTTCTTCAACACTGCAGGCAATATTATGAACACACAGCACTGAACCAATTAACATGCTGTCCTTACTGTTTTACAGAAGACATACAGGTATTCACCATGACTATAGCACCCATACAAAACATCTTTACACTATAATGGGGAAACTGCTACACAGGTAAATCGAGATCGAAAGAAACTCCGTTTTTTTTGTGTTGGATGAACAGAATCACTGCATGGGAACAAGTGTAATCTGAAAAAACAGTATTTAGCAAACTTCAAAAATACATCATTATGTGGCAATACAAATGATAGGAACTAGCTGTTTGGGAGCCATTTGTACATAGTTTAACTGTTATTTATATAGATTTGATAGCAATTATGCATTCAGCAAATTTCATGGAAGAATTAAACTTCGAGTCTCTATGATATGAGACCTTGTAATGGATCTGTAAATCATTCGCAGCATGTATATTTCTGTCTCCAGCTTTCTATTTGGGATCTAGTTTGCTGGCCATCAGTTTTTTAATGTCTACGGGTCCAGCTGCGACTGCTGCTTTTGCTTTCTCTTCCTGCTGCTTCTGCAGGTGATGATGGGGCTGATGCTCGGCCTGCGGTTCCTCATGTTTTGCTGCAGCTGGGCCTCACTGAGGGGGAGAGCAAGCCTTTTTATAGCAAAATACCGTTGGTTTGGTGACACGTGTTTTATATTTCTGAAGTGACTTGTGTAGAAATTGCACTAAAGAAACTGTAGCAATATCAACAAAATGTGCAAACACACGGACAACACTTTTCATTGCTCACCACCAATGCTGCATATATTTGATCAAAAATACAGTTAATACTGTAATAAGGGCCCTAGCACTGAACTTTCAAGAGGCACATGATCCTAATCATTCTAATCATTCTGATTTCGTGCCCCAAAAACATTTCTTATTATCATCAGTATCGAAAACTGATTTCTGTGGAGAAAGTTAAAAAGAAAGTAGCTATTTATGAAAAGTTTTTTTTTGTAGAATTATACATGTATTTACTGTACCCTTTAAATTTAATTTTTTTCACAAAATATTAATATTAAATGTCAAATCTCACTGACCCCAGACTTGTAGTGTAACTTACAGTATTCTGACTTTTGAATATCAAAAGTGTATTTAAATATTAAAGGGATAATTCATTTTTAAATATTAAATATGCATTTAAATATTAAAGGTATAATATTCACCCAAATAAAATAAAAAATGTATATCATTTACTCTTCCTCATGTTGACTCTTTTACTCATCCTTTATGACTAATTATTTAGAAAAATGACAATTTTCAATGTTGTTTGGTTCTCATCTTTGCTTAAAATATCTTCTTTTGTGTACCACAGAAGAAATAATGTCACACAGATTTGTAACAACATTGATGACATAATCTTCATTTTTGGGTGAACTATCTCCATAATAGCTTTAACGACTGTTAACACTGACGCTTTAAAATAGAATCAGCAAACGAGATCAATCTTGAGTAATACTCCAGAAGAGTGAGTCTGGTGACTTTGGCTCAATAGATATTAAGGGGTCACATGTACACTTACCAGTTACCTCCTCCACATTAGGCTCAATGTGACGATCCCAGGCTGTAAAAGAAAAGGAAGAAAAGGGACAAACCAAATGACACACATATATATGACAGAGACTGAAAAGACTGAAAAAGTAACCATGCATGTTTGTAAAGAAAGCAGTTGAGTAGAGAAACTCACTGGTACTGCTCTTTAGCTTGCATCACAATAAAAATCCATTTGTGAAGTTTGTTGTATTCCTCCTCAGTGTTACAGCATTATGATTTTAAAGTCAGCATGAAATTGAAATTCACCCTAGCTATTATCTAAATGCATCTTATTGTGAACAATTCATCCATTAATATGTTTGATTTTTGAATTAAAGTTGAGCCTGTAATTTTTAATCTAGTGACTTCTCTCTAGCAATGTATGTTAGACATCTCCATCATTTCATCTGCTTAAATCCTGCCACTTTCTTACAGTCAAGCTGATTCTAAATAATAACTAAATGAGTATTCAAATTAATATTTTTACCAACCTGCTCATAAGCATCAAGCACTCCCTTTTTTCGAATGTTTCTCATTGCCAGATAGATTGCTTTAGTGACAGAAAACATCTTTATTAGGGGCTGGTGACAAAAATGTCTCTTTCTTTACATGGGTAAATGAAAGGCCTATTTGAAGCAACTTCTCAAAAAAAAAAAAAATGTAATACACAAAAGATTACAAACCATAATCAGTGTCCTCAGTCTTCCATTTCTGCACAGGCCAGAAATAGGGGGTCTAGACCGAAGGGAAACGTCACCTGTACTGTGCACCTCTATTAAAACATTTTTATAGATACAAGGTCTCCTGACACATTTACCTGAAAGCAGTAAAAACTGCCGCCTGGTCTGAGAACAAGCTTTCTGTGGTCCTGCAGAAGGTAGATATACCCGAAGGCCACTAACATTGTGCTAAATGATTGAGCCTCTGTCAAAAGGCATTCAAGGACATTATTGTGCTGGGTAATATATTCCAACATATCTCAAGGATATTTGTTTCCAGACCATTATTTATTCAAAACGATATATTTTCACAATTACCATCACTGTCCATGTTCATATTTTTGGTGATCCATGCAACAATATCCTGACCTGTCAGACAAACAGACAATGTCATAGCAACTGCAAAAACAGCAAAGAAAGAAAAATGTGTGCTAAGCAACTGAGAATTACCATGATGTGCATGCAGTTTAAAAATAAAATTAAATTACAAAAACATTTTTTTTTAGATTGTTGTTATGTTGTGGTATGCCAGGGGTGTCAAAGGGATGGCCACAGAACGGCCTGAGAAAAAAGTGACAATACAATACTATACAATTAAATTAAAACTTTGTTTTTATTTTCACAGCTGTCATATATTTGCATAATTGCACCAATTGATTTTCTAGTTTTTGCCATTAATTATTTATGTTGCAAGCAAGCAAGCAAGCAAGCAACTTTATTTATATAGCACATTTTTAAACAACAGACGCTGCCCCAAAGTGCTTTACAAAATTAATAAAATTAAAATCATACAATAAAATAAACATACTTATTCGTTATACTTATATGTTACACTGGCTCTGCACGGCTTCACCAAGGTTTAACAAATAAACTGAATATGTGTAACAGGTACCAATTAGCCTAAAATGAGTTTGACACTCGTGTACTCAGGAAACATGCATGCCCCTTGAACTTAAGAGTAAGACATGAGAGTCTTAAGGCAAGCTGTCAGATGTGGCATGAGGCTTAGAATCAGAAAGCTCTTTTAGAGCGAATCTTTTCAGTGACTCCAAGATCTCTCCAAGAACCTAACAATAAACAGAAACTCCAGAAACAAGACCAAAATTACATGTATATATATATATATATATATATATATATATATATATATATATATATATATATATAAAATTGTTAATTGGGCAGTAATGTTCAATAGTGATTACTTTGCCTTAAGAATGGAGTAAGACATGAGAGTAAGAGTAAGAGTAAGAGTAAGACATGAGAGTCTTAAGGCAAGCTGTCAGATGTGGCATGAGGCTTAGAATCAGAAAGCTCTTTTAGAGCGAATCTTTTCAGTGACTCCAAGATCTCTCCAAGAACCTAACAATAAACAGAAACTCCAGAAACAAGACCAAAATTACATGTATATATATATATATATATATATATATATATATATATATATATATATATATAAAATTGTTAATTGGGCAGTAATGTTCAATAGTGATTACTTTGCCTTAAGAATGGACTTACCTTTTTAAGGCAGCACATCCGTGACTGATAACGTTGTCCAAGGTCTCGGTCCGATCTTATCGTCATTTTGTAGTCCGTAAAAAAAAATAAAAAATGTTAAGGCCAAAAACCAAAAACTGTTCTCTAGCGTCACTGCTCTCAGACACCGACAGGCGGCGACAGACAGAGAGAGCAGCACTGTCTCTCGACACTGCTTCCCATGGGGAACTAACTGGAGGACTGCTTCATTTCATTTTATCTGCCATGTTTTTCCACCATCACCAGAAATTGCCGTTTCAGTTACAGCCTGATTAAAGGCCCATAAGAAGTTCCTCAGCTGGGCAAGATTGACTCAGATGGGCTGAATGTGATCGTTCAGAAACAGAAAGCAGATGCATTGTACAGGTGCATTCCAGTTTGGGATGTCAACATGGCAATCCTCATGAACATATAACCTGCTCCAAGTAGAATAAAATAGCTAATTTTAGAAGACTGGTACATCTAGTTATCATCTAATGTGATGATATTTCTCAAAAATGCTACTGAATCATGTATGATGCATGAATTTCTGAGGCCTGTAAATTATAAAAAATAATCAACACTGCTGAAAACCTGTTGCTCACAATCATCTACATGCAGTCTGCCCTCTGACTGATAGTTCATACTTCTTTTAGCAAATAAAAGGTTTTATAGTATAACTCAAAATGCTCCTCCTTCAGCTCATGCTCTTTTTGCTATAAAATATAATGACTTTGATAATAACTCTTATATTGGTATTTACTGGACCAAAGCATTTTTAAATTAAAAATCGTGTTAAAATTTATCAAATAATTCACCAGACTTTTGAGGAACATTTATTTGTCTTAATCACCTTTGTACTAAATTGCATTATATGTTACAAAATACAGAGCTTTGATCACAAAACCTAATCATTTAAAGATCAACTTACAAAAATAACTTACATAGCATATTATTATATATACAGTGACAATTGATATATGCATGTTTTACTGCCTGCTATAGTGTTAATATAACTTCATTAAAACATAAAATAATATATCTTAATTTTTGGCCATTTAAACAGCTGCACCAAAATTGTTTATTTGCTCACTTTGGACCTTTAATTAAAATGTGTGTTTTTTTATTCCTCAAATGTGAGCTTCATATTCTCATTATATCATATTATGTGATAAATAAGGGACAACCGATATATTGCCAAGGCTGATATATTGGCCAATATTTGACATTTTCCAATGTGTTTGTCCAATAAAAAATTTACACACAAACTTCCCAGATTACAGAGAGCCCTACAGGTTACAGAGTTTACTTCCTTTTTATTTATATATATTTTTAATATCCCTATTTGTTATTTTATTTTTTATTTGTATATTTGTGAAAAAATACTGTAACAGGATTAAAGAATTAAAGAAGTAGTTATAATTTAAAGTATGTTTATTTTACACATTTATCATTATCAAATAATTTAACACTTCTTAAATATTAATTAGAATAAATAAAATTAAATAGGCTTTATATCGGCCACACAGCTCTCTAAGATATTGGCATCGGCTGTCAAAAAAACAATATCGGTCGACCACGACAAGAACTTTAAACACATGCATACTTTTTAAAAAATATTTAGTTTAAAATGCCAACAGACTGTTCCATAAAAAGTACATTTTTCTGACTTTGCATGGTTAAATTATTTTTGCAAAAGTTTTAATTTAGACGTCAAAATATACTGAGTGCACTTTTAGTAGCGGACACCTCGTGTGGCTGAATATTTGCACCGTACATTTCGATGTTCGAGCCCGCGCAAAACTTCCCGAGCACTGCGCGCGCCACTGTTATGGTAACGCGCCCCGCCCGCCTCTAGCCCCGCGGCGCGCGCAGTTTCACTCCCCACTGTATCGATGAAGTTGCACAAAGATGGCGGATTTCCTGCCGTCCCGGTCCTTTCTATCCGTTTGTTTTCCAAACTGTCTTCTCAACAGCAGCGAAGCGGAACAACTGAGGATATCTAAAGAAATAGACCGAGGTCTTTTGAAAGACAAAACCTATGTGAAACGGTTAGTCAAGATCCTTCTGCTAGGCGCCGGCGAAAGCGGCAAGTCCACTTTCCTCAAGCAGATGCGCATCATACACGGCCAGGACTTCGACCAGCGGGCCAAAGAAGAGTTCAGAGGCACCATCTACAGTAATGTGATGAAAGGTAGGAGGCGCGTCTCTCATCCACACATCTATACAGAGTGCCATGTGGGCTCCAAACTTGAATTTTAACGGGCTCGGCGGTGATGAGAGGCTAACGAAGTGAGGCTCAGCTAGCGTTAGCTGAAGTTGCGCTGTAACCTGCTCAAGAGAAACGCCCATGTTATTCGCTCAACTTTTTAGCGTCGCGATTTTGAACAAAGACCTCCGCGAAGGACTTGATTTTGGCCTAAATCGTTTTTCCTCGCCTGTCGCCTCACTAAAAGTGTGATTTCTCTCGTTCTCGTGATTTTTCACAGGTCTGGGAAAGACTAGACTCGAGTTTGAATTTCCTCAGAAATGAACGTTAGCGCTCGAGTTTGTAACGGCTTCGTGAAGAGCACGACTCCCAAGATTCACCTGAACCCAAAATACTACTAACATTCTTGTTTATAAATAAATGTTGGTTTCTGAAATCGTAAACTCGTAATTACCCTAATTTTGACTTTTTACCAGAATCTCGGGGCTGTTTAAAGAGCTGCTAAATCTCTCCCCGCGTGCTAATGTTTTGTCTAACCGAAACTGGATTATGTCAAATAAATCAGTCCAGTCTGAAAAGCCGGCCTTAAATTGTAAATCAGCGCTCTCTTGTTTGTTGCTATGCTGAGCCCTTCTCATAAATAACAAAGAGACTGGTGTGTACCGAGGCACACCACTGACCCAACGCATATTCAAAGCCTACAAACCCGTATTCATTGGCCTCATTGTGGCATTTTTTTTTACATTTTAAACAAAAGGGAGATTTTCAAAAATATATATGTCTTGTTAGTAAAAGATGTGTCTGGGCATCTGTGAAATGGGTGGAGTCCCAGAGGTCTTGGACTACAAGCACATGATGGGTTTACAGTGGCACTAACACCTGCTTTGGAAACAAACCATAGTGTTCAGACAACTTGGGAAGAGCTGAACTTGTCAATCAATCCTCAATTTCGTCATATTTGAGTTAAGAGTTTAAGGCGAGTGTGTTTTGTTTTTTTTCCTCTCTCTTATGGGGTTAATGTCGGGTTTCCATCATCTCAGTTTTTGCCTTTCAAAGGGGGATGTGATAAATCATTACCCACCTTATTTAATACGGGGCTCCCCGTTGAGGCCGCCTTGGCTGGGCTGGGGATTTCCAGAGTCTATTGCTATGAAAAGATTTGAGATTTCCTGTACGAGATTAATATGTCACAACGGTCATCATTTACGGAGGCACCATGATGACAGATGGTTCGGCTGTGATCTCATGGAGACTCGTCTGTGGCATGGCTAACATGGTATCGTTCCCTAGCTCAACTTAAAACAGGAAGCATTTAGTCAAATGGCTGCTTGGATCTAATCCTAAAGCATTGCAGAAAACAGGGAAATTTCTCCTTATAATGCCTGGAGACCGAGAAAAAGCACTTTAACAATCAGTAGCATGCTTTCTCATGTTTCGCTTCAGCTTCCGCTCGTGTACCTGTGAAGATGTTGTGTTTGAAGCAGAATGGTTTCTCCCTGTTTGACAGGTTGGTTTGGTCAAAAATGTGTGATTTGTGAGATTTTCTTTCATGTTTTTGAAAGAAGTCTATTATGCTCGCCCCAGGCTGCAGTTAGCTCATTTGATAAAAAAGACAAGTACAGCAAAAACAAAACTTGAGTTATATATTTGAATGTAATTTATTCCTGTGATGCAAAGCTGAATTTTCAGCAGCCGTTACTCCAGTCTTCAGTGTCGCATGATTCTTCAGAAATCATTTTATTCAGCTGATTTGGTGCTCAGGAAAGATTTCTACTTATAAATATTGAATAAGTTCTGCTGCGTGCTTAATATTTTTGTGGAATCCACAAAACTATTTTTCCAAAAGTCTTTTGTATCAATTTTGAGCTATTTAATGCATGCTCTTTTAATAAAAGCATTCATTTCTTTTTGAAAAATCTTACTGACCCCAAACTTTAGCATAATAGTCCAAAAGAATCGATATAAAGCTTTTACCCAGGGCTTGGTATATTTTCTCTTTGGTATAGAAATGCCTGAGGGCAGATGTGAACTACTTCTAATGCACTTTGATAGAGCCTGAAGTTGACAAGAAGTACTTATGAAAGGTTGTAGTTGTCACCATTATATTTCCTCTAATTAAGTACCTTTAGATAGCCAGGTTCACTTAATGTACTACACATTTCTAAATGATTTAACTTGAGAACAGAATAACGATCCTGAGCATCTGCATTGTTTAACCGGACCTTAACACCAGCTGTGTGTCTGTGTAGTTTATCTCATGAGTTTGTTGGACGGTATGGATGAAATCCTGCCTTCTTTGGTTTCTCTTCTCGTTGTTTATCTTTTCTAACCTCAGGCATGATTCTGTTTATAATCCTAAATAGTTTAGGCCAGCATGCATGTGCTGCGTCCTGCTGTTGTTTATAGAATTTGATGTGAAATTATGTCTCGCTGATGTCAGATCTCATCTCCCAAACATCCCATTAACATCTGCAGTTATGGTAAAGATTTAAAGACGCATATTGTTGTAGTCAGTTTTAAGGTGAAAGTGCATGTACATGTATATAATGAGGACACCCTCAGAGCCGCAGTCACATGGACACACCGCTTCACAACAGATGTGGGATGTGTCAAAGGGGTTGTGCTTTTGAGCACTTCTGCACTTTCGGTTTCCTGCACAATGGAGTGTGGCACTGTAGCTCGCAAGGGTTTCTGTCTTTTTAATTGGACAATAATTCAATATTAGTATGTATCACGATATATAATTTTTTTTCAATAATGCTGATGTATGTTTTAAACATATATTTCCGATATTTTGATATACAGTACCAGTGTGTCCCACACATTGATTTATTTGTGGCGTTTGACTTGCACGGCACGTTTCAAAATCAAAACGCGTGGGTGTTTTATATGAATGTATCTCTGAAGTGAAAACCGACTGTCTTCGGGAAAGGTTCGATGTCTTTTTCATTTGATCTGATAAAGTAGCGTTCATGAGCAGAGGTGATTGAATTACAGGGAAACGGCTAGTTTTATCACTCTAAAAGCGCCTCCTGCTGGCAGAGAATGAATTTGCATGTTCAATAAGCCCGTCTCCCGCAACGTTTCCAGTTTTAGTTGTTGTTCAAATCTTTTGTTTACTGCAGCGACTCTGAGCACTTTTCATACTCTTTATACTGGCTGAAGCACATTTTTTTTTTAAACTATATGAATAATCAGCCTACACTACCAGTCATTTAGAATTCTCTTCTGCTCACTAAGGCTGCATTTTTTTGATCCAAAGTACAGCAAAAAAATATTTTGAATAATTTTTACTATTTAAAATTACCTTCTATTTGAATACATTTTAAAATTGTATTTATTCCTGTGATCATAGCTACATTTTCAGCATCATTACCCCAGTCCTCAGTGTTGCATGATCCTTCAGAAATCATTATCATATGCTGATTTGCTGATTATCAATATTTAAATTAAATTAAATGTATGCATTTAGCAGACGCTTTTATCCGCTTTTATTTAGGGATGAAATTGTAAAGGCTGATCATGCTCTCAAGGATAGACACAGGATAGACACTGCACTGTATGTAGTGCGTGAGTACTTAAGACTGAATGGCTATTTGCTTTTCGATAATGTGCATCTATGGACTGCTGTTATTGATTGTGCTTTAGGATGTGCGTATAATAGAGACTGCTCTTTTTACATGCAGTCTTGTGCTGCAGTAATAGACTTCTGCTTGGACATTGCTGACCTCTTAAATGGCTTTCAGTTAAATACTCCTGACCTGCCGTCACCTCATGCCAGGAATGTGTGGTGAGAACAATTAAGGACTTATCCTCTGAAAGGACCCCAGAACGGGCTGATAACTGCACGTGAGCTCCAGAAGGATGAGGAGTCTTGTGTGAGGTCCTCCATAAATCATATGCTTCATGAGCTATATTGGTGAACAAATGGTTTAGAATAAGCAGCCCATTTAAATGTTTGTTTTTATGCAGAATGGAAGATAACTGCAAAGTAACTCATAATTTCATTCTCTAATCCTAGTTACCAAGAACTTTGTGTTTTCCACTAAATCGGCCAAAGGCAATATCTGAAAGGTCAAAAGAGCTTGTGCTCTTTGTCTGTCATTGTGAGACAGAGCTACAAGTGGAAACTGGTTTAGCTGGTTATTTCTACTGTGACTGCTTGGGATGCCAGTTTTTGAAAGAAAAAGCCATGTTTGAAAACCAGCTCACAATGGGACTCTCCTACAACGATAATCTGAGCATACTAGAGACCAACGTCACCACTGTTTTCACTATTGATACACAAACCCTCGCCCAGGAGTGGCGTATGCTTGATGCTCAGGACTTGCCAGTACATCAGTAAAATGTTGATCTTTCGTGATGTTGCTGTACTGCGTCACAGAAGTGGACAGATAGCATTTGAGGACTCGACTGAAGCTATTCTGGTGATTCACGTCTTTCGTAGGACACATGATTGCTCCTTTGGTCTTCCGAGGCTCAGGGGACAATCTGTGCAACTGAGATTGACTGAAATTTCTGCCCTTATCAATTAAGCATAAATTAAAGTCAGATTTGCGACTCCTATACCTAGGTATGTGAGATTTCTGGGCATGTATTGTGGGTGCTGCAGAAATCACATTTATTTCATGTAGGTAGAATGGATTTTGAAGTTTATCGCACTGAATGCATGTTCAGTCAAATGTCGACACACGAGCAGTGTCATTTCGGCACGTGCTGATGGTGACAGCTCAGTTAGCGAGGGACTTTCTGAGGCGAGAGAGACAGCAAGCTAACCTTAGTGAGCAGCATAGACTGTGAATATTCACATGATCATGTATCACAATCAGAAAGCATTTCACCACAAAAAAGCCCAATTTAAATGTACCCGAGATGTGATCGTGGTCTCTGCGAAAGTATTTGGAGGTTTTTTTAAGGGATGGATTTGACAAAGGTGTAAATGACGATGCATTTTCTCTATCAGCACATAAACGAAACGCTTGAGGCAGAGTTTGCACAAAAAATAATCATTATTTGTGAAATAATCATGTCACTTTGAGTCAGATAGGCTGCTTTATTAGATAAGGAAAGTTTTTGCTCATTGTGAAAGATTGTATGTAATCGTTATTAGGAGATTTATTTATCTTTATTCCCTTGTTTCTAAAAATAATCATCTTAACTTATTGTACCGTATTCTTTAAAGTATTCTTATTACATGTAAAATGATAATAGATAAATGATAACGTGTCAAAGAAATCTCACTTTGAACTTTATCTTTTTTGTTTTTGTTTTTTTGCTATGCAATGTATGCTGTTTATCTGGTTTTATCTGATAACCGTGAGTCTCCCTAGCCCTGCATTGCCAGTTCTTTATGTTTTTAAATTCTTGCATAATAAACACTTGTGATCTGCTCACTCATTTTAATGAGTAGTATCCCATAAATTATTCAGCCGATCTCCAGGAATGTTCCTGGAGGAGAGAAATGCAAAGGGCCAGATAGCTTTTGTTTAAAAAATGTCTGTGTTCTTTAAATACTGTCTTTTTAAAATGAATGTGTTTTGAATTGAAAGTAAATCTGTGATTTCCCGGAGGCATTTGTAATGCTGAATCCACTGGATAATTCACAATACCCACATCTACACTGGAACTGTCTTTTAGTTCACCTGCTGCTGTTGTTCCTTTAAATGCAATGGAAAGTTTCTGTTAGCTGTGTGAAGTTATAAAAAAGCTCTGCATTTCATTTGTGTCCTGAGCTGTTCTGTTATGTATGTGTGGGTGTAAATATATATATATATCTCCTAGCAAAACCACAAACCTTACTAGCACGCTCCACAATTGTAATGTTTACCTTCATACAGACCACTTGTCATTTGTCACAATATAGGTAAATGATAAAGCAGTGATAAAATGTCCTTTTTGTGTTGTTATTATTCACAAAATAATAGTCATGTGACCGTGATGACGCTCGTATGTATTTGCTGTACACAATCCAAGATTAAGAAGCTGACTCAACTGTGATGTGAACCTATTCACCCCCCACCCCCCCAGCGCGTACACACACACTCACACACACACACACACACACCACGTGATGCATTGGATCATTCAATCAAACCACTTTTTCATAATTTTAATATAAAAAAAAATGTACTATGTATATTTTAAATATATAATTCATATACATAAAATGTATTAATTAGAATTAAACAATTTTAAATGGTCTGCAGCAATAATATTATGTCACACTTTATTTTTTTTAGTTCAGAATCGTGGGAGAATCTTGGTTCTCATTTTATCCAGATTCGTGCAGCTCTATTTTGTGTACACAACATATATAAATATTTACATTATGTTCCTCTTATTGCTGCCATCATAGGTGTTCGAGTGCTTGTGGATGCCAGAGAAAAGCTCCATATCCCATGGGGAGACCCTTCAAACCAGGCACATGGAGACATCATGATGGCTGTTGACACACGCTCAGCCATGGTGTCGCAAGGGCTGATGGAGACCAAAGTGTTCCTGCAGTACATGCCTTCAATCCGTGCCCTCTGGGCTGACACCGGCATACAGAACGCGTATGACCGGCGCAGGGAGTTTCAACTGGTGAGTTTCCCAACTGTATTTCTCTGTAAAGATGACTGGAAGTTGTAATTAATTTCACTTCTGTAATGTGATGCTTTTTTTAGTCAAATCGATTTATTTATTTTTAGCAGGCAGTGGGATTTTAACAGTTCTTGAGCAGAAAATGTGTTTTGCTTGCATTGCAAATTATAACCTTCTAATGGCATTAGAGATTTATTGAGAGGGTGAATATTATCTTAACTGTCTTAAACTACACCTTCATGCTAGTTATTGTTTTTAACAAACGGCACTTTAGGCCACAGTCACCTGCTTTGCACCACAGAGTCTGTAGGACTTTTGGCAGTTGACAGAAGTCTTGTGGTGGACAGAAATACTTTTAGAGACCCCAACTGAAAGTTTCACAAATTGGCTTGCCAAGATAGTGTGTGTATATCTAGGAGGATGTGTAAACCACATAACGGTTGTTATGAAGAAGGCCTGTGCATTCTGTTTCTGAGAACTTATCAAACCTAGGTAACCAATTGCTATTCCTATTTTTTTTATTTAGCTAGTTTATCAGTTTGGTTAGGTAATTTATGGTTTTCCCCAATAAATCTCAAATGATTCCTCATTAAGGCCGGACATAAGCAAGTGCCATCTTAGCAACTTCAGACTTCTCTAAACGCTCTCAGTTCCTAGTGCATTACTTCCACATTTTTTATGTTGATTTCACCAAAGCAGTTGTAACTGACTCTTACTATTATGATTTGTAGAGATTACAGAGAAAGAGGGATTGCAGAAACAGACTGTTTCATATGTTTTCCAAACATTCCTGAGGAAAATTGATGAGGAGGAATTAGGGCTGTGGTGTTTATACATCACATGATCACGATCATGCGTGCTACGTGAGTCACATTAAGTCTCTGATGCTGTAGTACTTCATGCCACATTGACGCTTAACAATTTAACATGCATTGCAAGTGCAAATTGGTTTAATTGTCTTTGATAACTCTTTGTAAAGCAATTCTCAGCCAAAATGACATGACCGTGACTTCCCAAGGCAGCTTCATGTAGGGCTGTGACGGCGGCTGATTTTTATCACCGCGGTAGTCATGGACCAACAACCGCCGGTGGCGTGGTGTTTGAAAAAATAAATAAATAAATAAAAAAAATATATATATTAGTGTCAAAATTTGCTCGTTAATGAAGGCGATCATTTTTTCCAATTTAACGTATTCAAATTATTTTACGTAGGGGCAGGGATGGCCATCCACTCACAACTGCTGCTTCTGTCACTTTTTCTCATGAGAAGAAGTGAATTTATTTAGTCGCAGAATGACTGAACAGGAGACGTTTCAGACACGCGCTCCACTTCACTTTATTATCAGGTGCAAGTTAAGCGAGCGCGGACGGTCCTGTGCTCAAAGGTGACGCGCGCTTCCTTTGTGCGTATCCTTTCATATAAAACTGCGAAAATAAACTATATGCAAGCAGTGTCGTGGTCAGCTAATTCATGGAATTACCAAAAAAGGTGATTAAAGCTGACTTAAACTGTGCATGCATGTAATACATTTTATATGTATAATATACAGGATATATTTATATGTATGCACGTCTAGAAATCACTCATCTAACACCCTATTTAACTCGTCAGTTCGTGTTTATTCGAGCACTCCTGTCAGTGAACGCCGCCTGCAAAACACTAAAATAACTATCAAAGAAATAATACTTATTAAGGTTACAAGAAAGTAGCCTAAATAAGAAAGTTAAATACACCCTGTCTAACGGACGCGAGCGACGCAGCGCAACAAAATACTCATTATGATCAGTGATGCTACACTGGATGCAGCACAACACGACATGATAAATCCCCGTCTGGTCTGTGAGGTACTGACACAGAGTTCAAATGTCCTGTATAAACACTAGACAGACTTAAACCGTCGCAACGCGGTTGTGTTGCGTCCGGTTTACTTTTCCGCCACCAAGCAAGCTCAGTAACTCCTCATCTGCAAGCGCTCTCTTTGAAATAGGAATCCGTTGGCATATTTCTTGTTACCATACCATCTTTTATTTATCGCTGTCTCGTTTGTATTTGACCAGTTTGGAGAAAGCCTCACCAAACCTGACCAGCCAGCGATTGCGATCACGAGAACTTGTGCAAACGCTGATGGGTGACATGAATGCATATGACTCCAGATCGGTGAGGTGGTATTTGCTTTCCCAACAAAATCCATCGCCCAACACTAAATTAATGTGCTGAATGCATAAACTGTATTTTCCTGTGCTCAAATCTTCCAATCTAAAGGAAACACTGTGTTTGAGGTAATTTGTTAATACCATAGACTTAGAATTTGAAACTATTACAGTTATTACACTTATATACAAAACGTTTTATTATGCTTGCTATAGAGTTGGTGACGTCACGTGCACTACCGCTGGTGGCAGTAGACAACCGCGGTAGCAACCGACCACCGCGGTGGCGCGGTTGTCACAGCAACTGTCACAGCCCTAGCTTCATGACTGTCATTGAATTCTTTTTAGAACATATGTAACACTATATGTTCCTGTGTTTGAGTTATAATGTAGTTTTCTTCAGCCATCACTGGTGTCATACCCAGATAGTTTGCTTTTTTGCTGAGGGATAAAGGTCGTCTTTGCCCATTTCTAGTAATCGTATCAGCATGGGCAAGTAGGGACTCAAGCAGAGCAGTGGATGTATGCTGTTGAGGACAAGAAACAACACGACACTGAGCCGCTTTACTGTGGCCCAGATTTCTGGAGCTGATAACCGGACCTATCTATCTATAGACCTATCTCAGGAATCTCCATTTGTGCTGGTCAAAGGCAAATTCCTCTGTTACCATACAGCTACAACAGTTTCCATACTTTCCAAGAAGACCTCTTTCCTTGGCTCCGGTGATTTGCTTCAGACTTCAGACTCACTGTGTGAGTGAAGACAACAAAAAACACTTTTGTGCCCTGTAATCCACAAACCACGTGTGTCGAGTACAAATCATTATCAACTCTGCCCCTCCAGCCTCTGGGGATTTGGTATGCACCCGACAAGCAACAAAACAAAATTTGTTCTAGATCCCTGCAGCCAAGATCCCTTTGCTTCTGGCTCCTCCTCACTCCAACCCTCCCTTTTATTTCTAAGCATTGTGTAATTCTAATCCACTGCCTTATTCCTCGCTGTGCTGCCCTCACTACCCCCGAAAAAGCAGCACTGTCATCTGTCTTCTTTTGTTTGTCTTTTTGACGTCTGCTTTGTGCTAAAAAGCCAGCACATTGTTTATAACAGTCAAATTCTGTTTGGTGAATCATTACAAGGTTTTCTTACAGTCTGTGCGAGTCCGTGAGGTTCATTTTAACCCCACTTACTGAAGGCTTAATCTGATTTAGGTAATACTAGGGAGACGCACCATTTCAAAATGCCGACTGCCTGTTCGATTTAGACGGTCATGCTGCTTTTTAAAATGAAAGCGCTGTACATCTCTGCTGCGGTCCCCACAGGAATCATGATCTCTGCAGATTCAAGTCACCGGAAGAGATATATTGATAGGAGCAGCCACCCAAGTGAAGTGGTCTCTCTCCTGTTTTCCCAAACACTTGTTTCTGTGTTCTGCCCACCCCATATAGGGACAGATAGGAAAGCATTAAAGAGTTCTGTTTATATTGTTGTAATACTTTCAAGAGATCTGGTGCTTTAACTCGGCGACGAACACAAATGACTCAGTGATTTAAACCAGTTTAAAGCCAATCAGGAGACACCATGTGTGCAACGAGACAGTCAGAAGGCTTTCCATCTAGACACATCGCCATCGTTTACCATGGATTTATTGTAGTAACACTCACTGCTCCAAATCTGTTGTTTTATTTCGGCGCATCATCACGTCCGATATTCGTTCAGCTTTTCGCGTTGAGTATGGAGAGGCCTTGAGATTACTAGGATCTGAAAGAAGAATTGCGTGATCCGTGAAGGAATGTTGAGCTGTGATTTTAAAATCTGAGGCCCGGGGAAGGAGATTTTTACACTCATTATTGGTATTTAAGCATTATAGATACTAGTAGGGCTATTTAATTAATCATTTTTACATGATGTTAATTTGTGCACTATTCCTTTAACCTTCCATTACATGTGAAAAATTCTACATTATTATTTAGATGATTTTCATATTTTCATTGATTTATCTTGTATTTTCTGAAGCTGCGACAGGTCAGAAGTCTATTGTTGAGAGAAAAGAACACATAAGTTACATTGATGTATTAGTCACAATTATAATATGCCAGTAAATAAAATCTTTAAAAACATCATAAACACTATAAACGTATTTTAGAAAGTCTTTTAACAGTATTCAGAACAGAAAAGGTATACAATTATAAAAAACACGCCTAAATCACTATCGCATTATAAAAAGCAATTAAAAGTACCCAAACCGAAATAAAAGTATTTAAAGCATTTGCTCTGTGTTTGCATTGTGGTATTCAGATGACTTGGTTTTTACATTTTTATGAAGAGATTTGTGTTCAAAAGCAGGCGTTAGCTTCAGGAATTAGCTTCAGTTGTTGCTGAGTTAACAGGACTTCCTTTTTAGCGTTGCTCAGAAACTGATGTCCTGGCCTGCCCTGACCGTGTTGTTCCTGTGTGCCCACACCCTTCATTGAAGATGAACAGCACCGTGTTGGCTGTGGCTTCATGCCCAGCTGGGGGAAGGTTAACAGGGGTTTTCTTATGACATAATCCCCTCTCTACTGACAGTCACCTCGAAAGACCTGCATGTACCTCTTCTAGACCTCAGTTAACCCCAAGATGCAAATAGATGCTGTAATGGTTTGAAAGGGTATTTTTTGTAGGCCATGAGGAAGAACTGTTCCCACAGAGCTTCGCTTTACAGCAGCAGTTCTCAATTCCAGTCTTCACGCCCCCCTGCTCTGCACATTTTGTATGTTTCTTATGGCTTCAGACGTTTGTTCTATTCGAACACAAGTGCCCTGCGAAGTGGACATCACAGGATATTCCGCCATGATTCCTGTGCGAAGCGAATGTATATGTTACATTCAAAGTGCATTGAAGTGTGCGAGATGTGAATTTAAATTGTATTTAATTACTGAGGTATATGATGTCAAACTTGTCCATGTGTGAAGACAAAAAAATGAAAGTGCAAATACAGAAAGAATGAAAGAATGTTCAGAAGTGATGTAAACTTCAACAGATATGCCCTGCTCAGGGAGTACAGTTTTTATATGGTTCATGCGTGAAGCTCACTTCTAATGAGCTGATTATCCAAATCGGATTGTGTTTACAAAGAGACATGCAAAATGTGCAGAGCAGGGGGTTGCGACGACTGGAATTGAGAACCGCTGCTTTACAGTGCCACCATGCTCTGAGAAAGATGAGCATCGTGAAGGAAGCAGAACAGAACAACTTCCTGCAGAACAGAACAACTTCCTGCTGTCCTTCCAGCATGCCAGACTAGGCTAGGCTAATTGGTCCGTTATACATCTGAGCGTCACGGAACATTAACACAAGGCCTGTTTTCTGTTTCCTGGGCAGCTTGTTTCTGTTACTCAAGATTTTCATTTTCCAAACCAGAGCCAATTTCTAGTGTCCTCTGTTTGCTGGTGGCGTGCCACACTGAGACCTGCTGTCACGAATTCATGGCTGAAGCTGGAGGTGGTGCTAGTATAGCACTAATACTGTCACCACTATAAACTGATGCAGATAACCAATAACACTACAGAAGTTCCCCTTACGGGGGTAAACAAAAGATGCCAGTATGCTTGTAACTACTAACATCCTGTGAGAGGGTTTTTCATGAGTCATGTCCATGTGTTCTGTTGTTGAATGAGGTTCTCATTAGATTGAGTGCTTATTAGACTTGCCACGATAGATGGTGTTGACTGTTAAGCACGTCACTTGCCCACAGCAGCACCAACCCCCACCGTCCTTTAGATTTTTTATAGTAACAGTAAGTAACACTACAATTAAATACTGAACGAGATCACAGATCAGATTTCATTTCTCCAGTGAGGAGAGCTGACTGACACTTATCACTAAGGTGATTTGTGATTTTTTAAAAAAGTTGTTTATTTAATTGGTTCCATATTGTTTGCTGATTTTTACTTTTATTTAAACTTTGTCATTTATTTTATTTGACATTAAGGTGTATATGCCATGCCTCCAAGCTTTCTTACTCATTTTGCTAATAAACATTCTACATTTCTTATTTATTTGGTTAAATACTATACATGTATATTTAGCATGTTTACAGTTTTGTATACCGATTTAAACTTTATGTAAGTTATTTATTTTATATTAGCCATAGCCTGCCCTATAGCATGGTGTTTTTCAATTTTAGGACGCTAATTCAAAAGTGAAAGTAAAATGCACATGGCGCTTTCAAGCTTTTTAAAAGTGAGAAAAAGAGGGAAAATTCAAACAAACTAAAAACAAAAAATTGCTTGTTGCCGCTTTTTGAAAGTGAAAGCAAAATGTGCACGCCGCTTTTACAAGCAATTTAAAAGTGAGGAAAAGTGGGAACGCCCCGCCCCCGCAGTGATAGCGTACTGGTGTTGTCACACGTTGATTAACCGATGGGAAAATTTCCTCACCGTCACAACCTGAGTGCTTATGTCTGCACGGTTTACATGTTCGCAAATTGACAGGTTTATTTAAGAACAACCTTTTTGTCACAAACACCAAATAGCATACTTTTGTGTGTATAAATCCAAATACATTAAGTGTGAAGAAAGGAATATTGTTAATCTTCTGAACCATGTCTGGTTTGTGCTCAGCTGTTTTTATTGTCAGTTCACAGTGCTTTGATAACGTGACTGAATCCCTCTGTTCTTGTCATCCTCACAGGGTGAATCAGTGAAATATTTCTTGGATAACTTGGACAAACTTGGAACACCGGTAAGCATGTGACTGTCTGTCATCATTCTGTCCGAGGTTTCTCACCTCACATGTTCTTTCTAGATGTAATATTTATGATTAGTATCAATGTTAATTTAATGTGGATGCTTTTACCTTCTAAAGACTTTTGTCATCACTTTTTTTTTTCTCTGTTTTGAACACTGATTTTAGAGTTAATTCTGCAGAATGTCTTTAAATGTGATAATGTGTTGATGGAACTGATTCTTACTGCAAGTGGAAAGCACTTACAAATTAGCCAAAGTGTGTAAGAAACAAAGACGCTTTCATCTTTATAAATGGCAGCGTTTCAGTTCTGTGAAGATTTGTGGGCATACATACCATGTAGGCCTGGAAACTGATGAGAAGGAGATTGACCTCCATCACAAATCTCCTTTATCTTGGTATCAATTAGTAGTTATTAGAATACAAGGTTAGGAAACTTGCTGTACTTTTACCTATGATTTAAAGTGAAAGTTCCCCCAAAAATGAACTTTGTCATCATTTACGCACATTCATGTCATTCCACATCTGTTCGTGTCTTCTGTGGATATTTTAAAAACATCAGCAATTGAAGCCCATTGACTTCCATTGTGTATGGACTAGGGGTGGGCGATATCTCGATATTTAAAATATATCGAGATATTTTTTAAACACGATATGGATTTTGACATATCGTATATATCGATATATTGTTTATATTCTGATTCCGCCACTTTGCTTGTTTGCCTTCCCTGTGCTGTGCTCGCCCCCGCTCGCTCGCCCCCCGCCTCCTTGCTTTTGTCCCCTCTCACCTCGCGTGTAGAGAACTAGTCAAAAAAAAAAAAAGACAACTGGCTCCGTTATATGGAGATACTTCAGTTTTAAGGCGTAGGGCGAACGGCAGGCAGATGTCTACTGTAGGGCCCAATGAAACGCGGACGGAATCGCGGAATCCAGTCATAAAAATGGAATTTACGGTTTAACGCGGAATGTCACGGAATTGGTCAAATTTTGAATGAATTAATCAAAAGTCGGTAATGCACTTACATCAAATCACGAAATGGACTAATATCTGCAAATATTAACCCGGAAAAGTCTATTTAAATATGAATCCTGCATGTTCTGCGTGTCTGTGTCAACGAATGGAGCAGAAGCGCGTCTTCATTCATTAAACACGGAAGCTCGCATAACGCTCGCGCTGATTTCATTGTCTTTCCTCTCTCTAAATAAAGACGTGAACACATGAGGAACATCTCCAGAACTGCACTGAGAGTCACTTCATGAGCATCTGACCGTTTGATTTGAGTAAGACTAGCTCATATCACATCATAGACTGTGGTATCACATACACAGAACTGTAAAGATAAACCCGTCAAAATAAAAGTATTTAACAGAAATCTATTACTATTGTACAGCAGAATGTAGATAGCCCACTACTACTACTATTAAAATGAAACGAACATAATTTTATAAGGAATAATCACACAACATTTCTCCCATGTTTTATTTTTAATAGTAAATCCCCTTTGTTTACAAAAAAATAAAGTTTGCTTAATTTTAAATAATTAAAAGATAAATTAAATGAATGTTTTATGCCTTCATTTGATAATCAGAAAAGTGTAAATACACAGAATTTCTGAAGGGAAAAAAACATTTCACATAAGGCTATTTTAAGAATTGTTTTTAACTAATTAAGTTGTTTTTATGCATTTAAATAATTGCACATGCTAAAACACAGAATTAAGTAACAATAAAACATATGGTGAAGAAAAAAATAAAATGTTTCATAGGCCCCTTAACATGTAATATTTGCCATATTTGTTTTTGCAGTAGTTTTTTGGGGGTTATTTTTCCTGTAAAGATATCGAGATATATATCGTATATCGAGATATAGCAAAATATATCGAGATATATTTTTTGCTCCATATCGCCCAGCCCTAGTATGGACACACAAACAAATAAAGCATTTCTGAGACCTTTCTCAAAATGTGAACAACTCCTTTAAATTCATAATAAAATAAAAATCTCGGTCTATACATGCATACAGGAGACTGATTCACTTAAAGACTAGTAAGTACATAACTGAGACAACTAGCATCCCTAAAGAATTTTTATATTCACAGAGTCAAAGCAGCATGAGATGAATCACTTTATACAGCAAATATGACTCCGTTCAGTAGTGGATGAAGAAAAGACTGAATGGCAAAGGCTGAAGATGGTGTGAGACTGATGAATGCCTGTCTGTTTGTTCCCTCGCAGTGCTGTGGGGTGTGACAGGGTTGCCCTGTTCACCAGCCTGCATAGACCGAGAAGTGAAACTAGCTCTGCTGACATCAAAGGGTCACGTGTGTCAACCCTTTCCCATAACGCTTTCTAGAGCACCTTTTTCACATAAGTTCACCAGTTTTAAAGTGTAAGATATTTGAAAGAGTCTTGAAGTCTTTGAGTGGCGTTTTCATGAGGCTGTGTGATTAAGGATGACCCTATGACAGCACCTCATCTGCTCATGAGGGTTGTCTTACTCATTCAGATGATCCGTGTGTTCACGCTGAGGAGGAATGGTAATAAATACCATATGCTTTCTTAACAACTAACACTCACAACCAGTTAGAAATAAAGTTGCCCCGCTCCAATTTCAGTAGTACATTTTCAGGGAAATTGTCATTTTATTAAGTTCCAGCACTTTTTTGTGATCCCTAGTTATTTTGATTCCTCTGTTTATGCTCCATATTTTGTTATATGTGGAGTGTGTTGAGCGATTAGTTTTGAGACTTGCAGCTCTCACAGCACCAGTCTCGGACTGATGCACGAGGCGTCAGTGCAGTTCCCTTTGCGTCATGTGACCTACCGCCTGCCGCTCATGTTCTCTCTCTCAGTGCTAAACGGATGTTTGCGGTTTTGTGCTCTTTCTATACGCTGCTGACTGCAGTAAATGTGATGATTTGTATCTCCGCTTTGACTCCAGGCAGCTCTGCTTTACGACAAAGAATCAGATAACCTGTTTTGAAGTCACGTCCTATGAAAGCAGGCACACTCAGTCATCCTGTTCAAATCACTGATGCCACATCTGGAAGAGAGACCAAAAGGACAGTTCTATTGTTTCCCCACCTATCTCACTTTTCTGTATTACGCTCCTTGACGTCACTCTGTCGCACGGTCTCAGTTCCCGTGTCTGTCGCTCTGACTTTATGTTCTGATAAAAGAGGAAGCAGTGTTGAATGTGCTCTGCTACGGCGGCACACCTCAGACTTGCCCCCCCCCCCCCTCCCCCCGTTTCTTCTTGAACCAAATGGCTACCCTTCACTCAGCCACATCACAGCAATGTAGACCCACTTCTGCACTCACGCCATCGACAAACAGGAAGAGGAAAGAGTGCATGCTTCAGAGTGTGTTCAGAGAGGCAAATAGCCACTTGACTCTGTTGGAAAGTATGTGTTTGTTTTTTTTCAGTTTACGTTCATCCTTTTTGGATGGATGTAGTGTGGGTGTCAGACAGACCTCAGCAGCCCAGACTCATAAATATGGGAGGAGATGAGGAAGAAGGGTTACCTCAGGCATGTGATAAAATACAGGCAAATGCAGAGCATGTGTCAGAGAGAGATGCGTGTGTTTGGTTACAGAACTGAATATGAAGTTGAATCTTAAGCTTTTAATGGAAATAGCAATTCATCTTTATATGCGGACGATTAATTAATACACAAAATAATTTTCCCTTGTACTTCAGTAAACTGATGAAAGTTGATTCGAAATTAAAAACTTTAGCAATAGTTACTCAATAATTTTTTGGTGTAAAAATACATGTATTTTGAAAAAACACATAAAACAGTTTCCATGATGAGTCGATGATCTCGTCCACTCGAGGTTGGTGTCTTTGACATCATCCTGTATCTATTTCAGGTCTTATGTGCTAGCACTGAGCACTGTTCTCTTATCAACTTGATAAGTCTTGTATTTGCTTTAGTGTAGAGTTTCATCGAATTAATTTGGAGTGCATCTGCCCGTACATTCTTATTGGCCAGTGCTTCGATCCAGATACACCTTTTTGCTAATGCTTTAACCCCCACCCCCAGCTTCCATCTCTGGTATGTCAGCAATGTGGAGAATGAGCCATGAGCTGGCCGTCATAGTTGTTTTCAGTTGTTTTTTTTTGTCCTCCGTTTGAGTTTTATGTTCTACTCATTTATTTTTACAGTATTCTCTCTCTCTCTCTCTCTCTCTCTCTCTCTCTCTCTCTATGGAAAACCATGAAGTCAAACAATGGATTCCAAAAGCCTGAGAGAAATTTCCCACGTTTTTTCTGTAACTGTAAACAATGGGTATAAAAGAACGTGTAGGATAAGTGTATGATGCCTAGATTTTAAAAGATGTTTGTGTAGCGTATTCAAACCGTTAAGGGCTCTTTATTGTATATGTGGTATGCAAACTACTGCCACATGATTTAATTTAATATCATCTCATAACCACCACATGCAAATCTCTTTCCAGCACGGGTTGGTCTTTACGACAGGTTCACTGGCCTGTTCTTGGAGCTAACAAAAATAGATGTTCCTTCCTGTCAAATGTTGCTCTGAATCTTCAGTTTTCTCTTCTAAGTGTTTGACGGCCTCTCTCTCTCTCTCTCTCTCTCTCTCTCTGCAGGACTATCTACCAACACAGCAAGACATCCTGCTGGCACGTAAGCCCACCAAGGGCATTCACGAGTATGACTTTGAGATCAAGAACGTTCCCTTCAAGATGGTGGACGTGGGCGGCCAGCGGTCGGAGCGCCGCAGGTGGTTCGAGTGCTTCGACAGCGTCACCTCGATCCTCTTCCTCGTCTCGTCCAGCGAGTTCGACCAGGTTCTGATGGAGGACCGGCTGACCAACCGCCTCATGGAGTCGCTCAACATCTTCGAGACCATCGTCAACAACCGCGTCTTCAGCAACGTGTCCATCATCCTCTTCCTCAACAAGACAGACTTGCTGGAGGAGAAGGTCAAATTGGTGGCCATCAAGGACTACTTCCCCGAGTACACAGGGGAGCCGCACAACCTGGAGGACGTGCAGAAGTTCCTGGTGGATTGTTTCCGGAACAAGCGCCGAGACCAGCAGCAGAAGCCCCTCTACCACCACTTCACCACCGCCATTAACACGGAGAACATTCGCCTGGTCTTTCGCGACGTCAAGGACACCATCTTGCACGACAACCTCAAACAACTCATGCTGCAGTGATGCTGGTCCAGCCGTAACCTTCAGATCTCTCCGAAATAACCCTCTTCTGCTCAGAAGAAACTGACTCCAATGTTTGTACTCCACACAGTAACCTTTCTGAATAGCTCTGACGTGCTTTTACGCCAAGGCGGCGGCCTAGCCTAGCGGTCTGTCAAAGAGCACGGGACTCTCTTAAAGAGTGCGCTTCCAGAAGAGAGTGGGTCTGGCCACTCGCACTCGTCCTGCCAAGAGAAGCTGCACGCGTCACCCTCTCGCCGGAGGTGCCAAACGCAATGCGCTCCTCCCTCCAAAAGAGGAGAGAAGCGGGATGAGATATCCTAGCACTGTTCTTTGATCTGTTACCTTTGAGCCTTTTATTACTGACCAAATTGCAAGATGAGATGCAAATGCTGTTTTAACCTTTTAACAGGAACTATGTTCTGAGCCTTTCTGTCGACGCCTGCCTGGCCTTAATTCCCCCTCGTTTTGATCGGTGTTTTTAACTTGTTGATTTCTAATCGATTGTACAAATTTTAGAATTGAGTTTCGTTTTTTTTTTTATATATAGCTCTATGAATATATTTACCGATAAACTTAAGTTATGTTTCAGAAGTTTACACTCTGATTTTCCTCTGCTGATGGATAACGCTTAACGATTCGTACCACTTGATAAACTGAACATACACTGTGGTTAGCCACGCTAGGCGAGCTGATAGATGCAGAATGCACACAGCATAAACTCAGGGCTGAATGTAGACCACTTAAGCGCAACTGTTCGCTTTCAGGAACATCCAGTAGTTGTAGTTCTCCATCGGTGGCTGGAAATCACATTTCCTCGCTGGCCTGCAGGCGACATCCTCCGCTCTGCCCTAGCTAGAGTCTGGAAGGACTTCTTCATCCATCAGGGAACCGAAAACGGTTTCTTGTTAATTTATTTGCTTTCTTTTGAATCTTTTTTTGGTCCACAATCAAACTAAACTAAACTGGCTTCTCGGTCAGACCCCACTAACAAAAAGCGCATGTATTCACAAGTGTGCCACGTGTGTAAGGTACCAATAATTTGAACAAATTTTCTCAAAAGGGATCGATCTTTGTGAACTTCGTTCCCTCAACAGTTGTGTATAGCTACTTTGTTTAGTGCCATGTCTGCCCTGAATACTACTGTTGTAGTGAGTATTTGATGTAAATAGTACCTCACTCTCCTCACCACTCTTTTCTAACGGATATGTAACCTACACTGAAATGTAAAGCTGTTTTTTTGCTACTGTGCAGCCATAAATCCAGAGATACTGACTTCTCGCCCGCAGTTCGCCCCATTCAGGGTTGCTCTTGTAGTGCTTTTGGCTGAATGGTGCCTGTATTTGTCGTCTATGCATTCAGATGGCTGCAGCTCAGCCTGGCAGCAGAGCACTCTTTGTCTGGTGTCGAATTCTGCCTCACGCCTTCCTGGCTGAAGTCCCGGGACGCTCGTGAAAAGCAAGTATTACGTCTTCACTCTCCACTGACAGTGTCCTGTGTTTTCTAGTGCCATTCACTGGCCCCCAAATGCCAGGAAGCCAGGCATTGCGGAGCTTTTGTTGTCATTTTGGTGTGACGTGGTATCCGTATTAGTATTTCTCATTACGAACTCGGACAGTTCCAAGCACAAGATGTTGACTGATTTAAGTGAACTTAATATTAAGTGAAATACTGAGTATCAGCCTTTAGTATTTGCCTAGTTTTAGCATGCTGAGTCTTAAAACGTTGTATTATCTGCCTTTGAGCTTGAAGACCTTAATGAAGCAAAGGAATAGCTGAGCACGCTTCCGAGTCCAAGACTTCCTGCATCGGAGAGCCTTGAGGACAAACCCAAGTGCTTGTGCAAAAGATGTCACTGTGTGGTGTAGCTGTGAGAGAAGGGTCAGAATGAGTCACTCCTAACGGTTGACATGTTTAAAGGAAGGGCAATGCTGCAGGTAGATACACTACTTTAGCTGTATTTCTCCTCTGTACACTGCCGAGGTGTGAGGTTGTTTGCCATAGTTCTGTTGGCTTTTATTAGCCATTCACATTCATATTTTTCCGCTCTTTCATAAGTATTGTTAAGGATGGAGTCTTTCTCACTGTAGAATTTTTTACCGAAACGTGATTCTGATCAGAGATGGCTGATTCGCTGTTTTTGGTTTTGCCCAGATAATCAAGTTTGATAATAATTATGCAAGAATTATGCCTGCCTCAAAGAAGAATTCCTAGTGCCTCCAGTTTGATGCCTCAGACATGTCTTGTCCCTTTTTCTTTGTAGATAGGTTTTTAAAAGTTGATTAATGTGGATGCTTTGAGTCCTCATATCAATATAATTCATACTAAAGATTTTCTCGACTCTTGTGCTCAGTACAGAATATAGACCTGCCTGCTTTCATTGTACAGTCTAATCTATGCTATCATTCTTCATCATTGACTCAATAAAATCATTTTGCAAAAACTGTCGTTTTTTTTTTTTTTGGAATCACTATAACTTGTTTTAGTTTTGACAAATATTTCTTTAAAACGAATCAATGAAAGCCCAATTCTGTTTTGTGAACACTAGGCTGTAGTGTTACACCACATTTATCCCATTTTTCTCATTTATATGACAACCTTAAAAGATTCCAAATAATATTTTAAAACGATGCATTATTCATTTTATTTGCGTTTAACTTCATGGGTGTTAAAAAAAACTGGTTTTAAAAAGGGAGGTGATGTTTGATATATGCTATATGCACAAGTATTGGGACACCCCCTACTAGTGAACCGGTTTGAATAATTTGGTACAAATTTCCAAAAGAACATAAAGTACTCATCCTGATGTTAAAACATAATTAAGTTCTATGGAATTGTGTGCTAATTTTATTGCAACAGTTTGGAGAGGACCCTATTTTAACATGTCAATGCTTCTGTGTATAAGGCGGGGTTAAAAACGAAATTAATCATTTCTTTTTGAACCTTGCCTTATACACCGAGGCATTGTCCTGTCAGAATACAAGAGGGTCCTGTCCAAACTGCTGCTTATATGCTTAAACATTGAAACATTTAATTTCTGAATTGCTCAATTGTAATATAGATGACAAAAAAAAAAAGACAAAATACTGTTCTTAAAACGAGTTTTATAAACTATGCTTGATTTATATTAAATCTAAAATGTTCTTTAAGGAACCGTGTGAACAACTGTGATTATAATTATAATTTAGTATCATGGATGATTCAGCAAAAAATGATGTGCACAAAGGAAAGGCATTTTTAGGGAACTTCACACTCCTAAGATACCAGACTGCTGTCTCCACAGAGTTTAGCTGCATGAGCTGCTTCTCTGCAGGGACACTGCTGCAGCACAGTAACGTGATCATGTGACTACTTCATATTACAGGCCACTACAATATGATCTGCTTATGTGCGGTTCCCCAATGAGGATGAACCTGTGTAGTATCAAATGATGACCAAGGTTGACAGGATTTGGTTATAAAAATCATTGCTTTTATTCTACACTGAACATGTACTGTAATTGCAATATTCAGAACAGAAGTGCAGGACCTCAGTCAGAAGTCTGCATTACATTAAAAAAAGAAATTAAAAATTAAAAGGCACACACAAATGTCTTCTCATCAAAAGTACACAACCCAAACACACTGTATGACCAATTAAAAGAGTTTACAGGACATAAGAGGTACATAAGGTTTCAAGTCATTAGGTAAGTGCTTTAATGGGTTTTACCTACAGACTCCTGCAGTACATGGTGCTACAATGCATTTCTTTTTTTTTTTTCATTTTAAAGGGGTCATATGATGAGATTTAAAAATGTCCTTTCTCTTTGGAGCGTTACAAGCTCTTGGTGCATAAAGAAGATCTGTAATGTTGGAAAGACTAAAGTCTCAAATCCAGATTCTTTATAAAAGTTCAGACGCATCCACGTCCTTCTAAAACACCTCTTTTAAACTCGCCCTCTACGTCACTGTGTGGGAAGATTTGCACAACACTGCCCAAATGTTAACGCAAAGAAAGAAGGCGTAACTTTGATTCTCGCTGTAGTATATTGTGGAGACGCTGTGTGTCTCATTGTGAAAGCGAAACTACTTTGTTTGGTCTTCCAAAAAAGGACACGACTATAAATCAGTGGTTAAGTTGTATTTACAACACCGTTCAGAACAGTGCAGTCCAAACATTCAGATGTGTGCAGCACTATTTATGGACGACTGTTTCCTGATCCTGGGAGAGTAGACCACAATGCTGGCTTGTTCTGACTGGCTGTCTGTAAGTACGTTTACATATTTAAAGAATTTGCCCCTTATGATTCAAACGTGAGTTTTGAGCAGTGTAGAGTAGCGCTTGTTGTTAGTTGTTTCTCCGATCACAAATGCAGATATTTTGTTATGTTTACGTGGTGTGATGCAGCGCAATGCGTAAAAAAAGAGTAGAAGTCATTATAATCAGTAATTATGTCCCCACTGGATGCAACAAATGCCTTGTTTGTCATGGGTTTTGTTATAGTCTTGTCACGCCGGTGTTCTGACTGGGACACGTCATCACAGTATGGTGAAGGGCATAACATTTCCATCACACGCTTGAAGTATTCAGCCAATCATAACGCACTGGATAGCTGGCCAATCAGAGCACACCTCACTTTTCAGACCGATGAGCTTTGTAAAAATCTACGTGTTTCAGAAGGCGGGGCATAGAGGAGTATTAATAATATACAGTATGTGGAAAATAATGTTTTTTACCAAAAACCGCATAAACACATTTCATTACACCACATACAAAAAATAATTTTCTTTTTAACAACGTCATATGACCCCTTTAAACTAACTCTAGTACTCATATACTGTCATTTCTCTCCATCAAATTACCCATTCTTCTGTCATTTGTGTAGTGAATTACACATAAAAAAATACTAGTCAAGATGCTCATTCAGTGTATTATTTTCAGGACTGGTTCTCACAGAACATGTTCAATTGTGCCACTTTTTACGGGCCTCTAGATCATTGAAAGCTACTGTCATTTTAGTTTTTTTTTTTAATTGCGATTTTGGAACCCCCTACAGCTGAGAGCAATTCACTATTGTGCACATATCACTGTAGTAATACCATGTGCATTTGTTGCTGCCTTTGCTGTTCTGCCCTTTTTGCAGAATCGTAACTGCGCACCAAACATACAGACACTCAGAACAGACGTTGGGGGTGCACAGAAGACATTTGCCTTATTAAAAGTCAGTGTACCTTCAGAATCATCTTAAAACTGATATTTAAAGGTTAAAAAAACCTCACATACAGTTGTTTTTAAAGAAGTGGAGACTCGGTCAATATACCGTGTTAATCGAACAGAATTTCAGACTCGCGGTTTACACATTCTTTTCCATTGGTCGACGCCAAATCTCAGGGTTTTTTTTTTTAAGTCAACGTGCAATTGACCGACATCTTTGACATATTAAAAAAATCACTTCGTAGCGCGTATCTTGTTTTAAAATGAACGGCCCCTTTAAGCTTCCCGTTTCAAGTCAAACGCTCTTCATAATTCTGCAGAATTCTTCGACAAGGCACAGATGGTGCACTTCAACTTACAGCGATTAACATGACATTCTATAGCCATAATTTTTCATAAGAAACTCTAGAAGGTGTTTCTACATCTCTGAGCAGGAATTGTTGGGTTAGCAGAAGTAATCCTTCATTCAGTTCTGACTGACGATGGGTTACTCTTAATGGAAGACCGAGTGGTCCAAGTCCTGCTTTATCATCAGAGCCATGTTAGTATCTAAGCTGAGATGTTGCCACCTTAGTTTCTATTTGCAACAGCAATACTAGTTAAATATTAAACCATTGAACACAGACCCGTTATCTGTAGACAAGCAAATGACATATAAACCTGAAACACAAGACAGCTCTGTACCTGTCTCACCTTCAATTCTGAATGCAACCTAATCTAATATACATATGCATCATGGCCGTACTGTAAGCAGCAAAACAGCCTGAGGTTTCTTTTTTAGATGTTACAGCCAGAAGTGGTCAAAATAGTATGTTGGTTTGTTCACAATATAACAATGAAATAAAGAGCAAAGTTGATTTTCACACTAAGACTTTGGTAAACGAGAGGAATAGCACTGAATGCTTAATGGGTTTAATTCTTTTCCTCTATAAAAGTGTGTTTATCTGTAGAGACTAGTAGGCGTTGCACACTATGACCGGAAAGAAACCTCAAAACTTGATTCTTTTCAATAAATAGACACAAGGAATGTAAACGTTTTTGGGGATTATGATTGGGTGGTCAGCAAAAAAGTGCAATGAAGAGTGATCAAACTCTTCTTTAATTGATGTAAAGTTCTATTTTTAACCTGTTTGCACAGGGTTTGTGTATGGCAGCCTTTGGGATGATGATTCAAGTGAAGGATTGAGTGTGTTTACTCTTGAGGCGAGGCAGTATTCACACTGGCCAAGGTTTGCTCTTTGCAGGACTGTTGTCGATCTCCATGTCCATTTCTACAAAGTCAGCAGGGCCTTCATCCCTACCCTGTGAGCTGGAGTTTCCGTCTGTTGTTTGCTGGCCATTTCTCCTCCTCCAAAGGCAAAGGCCAGTTTTGGCTGGACGCACCAGTCCAAGAAACAGAGCCCCGACTCCCATCCCAGCTGCGCAGGAGTAAAAGGCTGATCCGTAATTGTCAGTCCTGTCTACCAGAAAACCTGAAACAAAAAACACAAGATGACCTCTATAAATCTGTGGGAGGCAAATGTATAGGTTTATAACTATTTCTGGAGGAAGAAGCATGAATGGTTTATTCGTGTATTTCAAATCATTGTCCAGATTCACGGGGGCCACATTTGAAAGAAAACAAGCTTGCAAAATTAATTTTTAGTGCTATCAAAGTTAAGATGAACTTAAGATATTGATGAAATATAACGAGATTTTTTTGTTGTTGTTTACATTCACTTAATGTTGATGCATTTCTAAAGACTGGTCTAACATTGACCACACTGACAATGTAAAAAATGTAATTTGTTGTCTAATTAACATGTAATTATAAAAGGTAATAATTTAATCAAATTTGATGATGTTTGGTCGTTTTTTTTAATTGAATATTTTTCTCATAATAATATGAATTATATACGTAATTAAAATGTAATTGAATAATATTTCTTTGTGGGATTTTTTGAAATTTCTCTCACGCAATATAAATGGCTTTTATGCATTAAGATACATAGCTGCTTTGTATTTAGTAAAGGGTCCTTTGCATTAAGATACATAGCTGCTTTTGTATTTTAGTAAAGGGGTCCTTCACAACATTGTTGAATGTCTTTTAAAAACCCCTGTTGTAGCCGGTTCCTCTGCTGAGGTGTTCAAAGTGGCTTGTAACCGCATTAGTTTACAGAGGCTGCTTTTACCTCCTAAAGGTGGCCCGGCCAGTCCTGCAAAGCTCTGGATACAGACATAGACGCCAACAGCCGATGACATTCTCTGAATGCCGATCACGTCATCTTCAGCCAGCATTGGGATGTGACTGGAGGCCACGGTGCCCAGCAGGAAGCCATAGAAACAGGAGCAGGACATGAGGCCCCAGAACTCAGTGACAAAGGTGAAGGCGACCAGCACCGGACACAGCAGCACCGTGCAAATCAGCAGGATGTAGATTTTGCGGATGGGCCTGCGATTGAGCGCCCAACCCATGGACAGACGACCTAGAATCTCAGCCACGGCCATGGCCGAGAGCATGTAGGTGGCGCTGTCACGTGACACTCCTCGGCTCACGCTCAGCTCAATGACGTAGAGCTGCGGAGCGAAGAAGCCCAGCGTGGCGAACAGGCCAAACAGTGCGTAGCAGTTGAAACTGGCATCTCTGAGCACAGAGAAGTCCAACAACTTGGGCCTAGAGGCGCTCGAGTCTTCTAGTTCCTGTTTGATTGGGGTCTCAGGCAGCATTGGTTGCTTGTTTTCTTCTTCCTCCTTTTCCATAAGTGTTTTTTTCTCCTTTTCTGTAGATTCCTGGCCCTCGGACAGGTTGATCTGGGAAGAGGTGACGGACTGGACCCCTGAGTCCACAGAGCCTAAAGAGGTACGGGTGAGTTCATTCTCCTGGTCATATTTGGATTCAGGTTCTTTAAGGGGGGATGTGGAGCCCTCTGGGGTGGTGGGTTTGGGTTTAATGATTATTGGCTTTAGCAGAGCCCCACAGACAATAATTGAGGCCTGCATAACCCCAATCACGATCAAGCAGTTACGCCAGCCGATCTGCTCCTTCAGCGCGTTCATAGCTGCAGCGGGAATTCAAATGAAAAGACTTACGGAAAGACCAGTTTTACAACATGTCTGAAAAAACAGTAGGCTTCCTGTGAAAAATAATAGTCTTTTAGGCCTATGAGTTCCAAAGAAACATTTATCATGTTATGTACATGATTAGCTAATATATAACATTCAAAACAAGTCTGCCTGTGTGTTAAAAGATAATAAATCATGTGATCAGCCCCATGTTGTTTCAAACCCGTATGACTGTCTTTAATCTGTGGAGCTCAAAAGAGCCCAGTGTTTTTGTTTCAATGAAAGTCAATGGGGTTCAATATGGTTTGGGATAAAAACAGATGGACCATTTTTCAAAGTATGTCTTGTGCTATGCATTGCAAAAGAATGAATGACTTGAGGGTGAGTAAATGATGCAATTTCCATTTGGCTTGAAGTATCCAGATTGCACAGCTTTAATGATCGTACCTGGTGCAAGTGCTAGCAGCGAGAAGCATTCTCCTGTGGAGGCTATGGATGTGACAAGGGAACGGCGCTTGCTGAAGTACTGCGACAAGATCGTAACTGTAGGCAGGAAGGTAAGGCAGTAGCCCAGGCCTGTAAATAAATGCAAAGAGGGAGATGACAGCCACTGGTCCCTTCAACACAAGGGGCTCAGGTCAGTCTGAGGGGCCGGGCTCAAAGCACACCAAGAACCAGGCCGCTCTCTTCCGGAGCACAAACTGGACAAAGGGCTGAAAGAAAACTGTATTTAAAAGAGACAAGAAAGAGACAAGGAGAAACAAAGATCGGCGAGGTTAGGATCAACTAATGATGGTGGGGAGCGAGTGTTTTGATATTTGGGGAAAGCTAGCAGTGCATCTTTTGAGAAATCTGAAAAACAAAATGATTACGTGGTCACAAATCAAACTGAGCAATTGAGAGCATTTATACATTTTTTTAAAATCATTTTTTTTTACAATAAATGAAAAAGGTATTCCCCGTATGTGGATTGGACTGCGTGAGTGTGAATACATTATTTAATACAAATTAAATCTTCAAACATATTGTGTTATATTAAGTTATTTAGAATGCGCATTATGAGATATATTTTAACGAATTAGTGTCTGTTTATATCGGATGGCAGTATCGTCAACACATGAAAACACTCCACCCAAAAACACTATGATACGTTCATCTTGTTATAGAAGGGGGTGTGTTACTAAAGCTGTCAAGAATCAGGTTTAGTGATGCTGACAATCATACACCAGTCACAGCACTGCTTGAATTCCCTCTCTGTCTTTAAAAAAAGTAAGTGAATAGACGAGAACATCATTCTTACTAGGGAAAATAATCAAGAAATGAAACAGAAAATAAAATAAACATAGGAAATGACAGAATTCATGACATGACTAAGAGCTAACTAACAGTTTTACACAGAATTGAAGATTGTTACTTTGCAAATGCTATGTAAAGAAAATCTGTTCCATCTTTAATATAAAAATGAAATATTAATCAGTTTTCACAATATCATGCCACACCACACTGAGGAAAAATGTTTTCAGTTACACACTGCGCTTGCAACAACAAAAAAAACCAATCATTTACCGAACATATTTGATTATACGGGACAAAACATGCATCCCAAATATAAAGCCACACTCGAGCTGGATTTACCTGCAACCATTCCCATGGTAATGTACATCTCAATGATGGAGTTAGTAAGGGCTGTTGTAATTGTACCCAGGCTGATCAGGAGTCCACCGAGCATGACAACAGGCCGATAGCCAAAACGGTTACTCATCAGTGTGGAGAGAGGAGCTGTGGGAAAGAAGGTGCCAATCATAAACACTTCCAATAACACTCAAGACAGTCTTACAGCTCAAATTCAGATACAGACACAGTGAATCCATGCACTTCCTTCTCAAAACTGTCCTAAACTATCTATTAATGGTGGGTTCATTTTTGCAGCAAAGGCATGAAGACAGAATCACTAGCAAGTTTTGCTTGGACTAGTCACTTTCAATCTGAGTCATCTGAGTGACTGCCACTGTTTGAACACGTATGATCCTTTGAAGCCCTCTTAGCTGGAAAAATGTGAATCCATCCACTGAGTCATGTAATGGTCACTGGGTAAAGTGAGTGAATCTCCAGTCAGCCGGCAGTCCTTACACAGCACAGTTCAGCACACGCACTAAATGGGGCATTGCTCACTCTCTGCACAAAAGCCAATATGAAAAGATGAGCTGGGGAGACAGAATCAAGGAACTCAGTATCTTTTTGTGCATTATTTAAAGGGATAGTGGACCCAGCTCTCAACATTATTTCATTTGTGAAACATTAAAAAGAAGATATTCTGAAGAAAGTTGGTAACCAAACTATTTTTGGTGTCCATTGACTTTGACTGAATGGACCAAAAAAGATGTTTCTCAAAATATCCTCTTGTGAAATAACATGAGGGTGAGAAAATGAAGGCAGAAATGTCACGTTTATTGGTTCAACTACCCCTTTGAGGCTTGAGAGAATTACATGGAAATGAGAGATCTGATGACACAGCTTGTTTCTTTATTTGATACTTTGCACCCGCCCCGCCTTTTGGGATATGCCCGGTCTTTTTATAATGACCTATTTTTCCCCTCAACTTCCCTGAACTAAAACGGAGTTGTGTGTTTGGTGTAGCTTTAAAGTTGCGGTCGCTGCAGATTAAAACCTGCATTGATAATGATGGAGCAAACTTAAAAATAGCATACAATGGCTTTTACAGATGCCTCTATGATAGGAAAAGCAAAAGCCAGTAATTAAAAATGGATTTAGGTTTGCAAAAGTGAAGTAACCCACAAAGACATTCACCAGACAACATCTTTCTGCTGTACCATACAGTATTTTTCTCTCGTGCAAACACCATTTGTTTTGTGTAAACACGGTGAGGTACACCTAGTACTATCTTATTGTATCTTTAAACAGTCTAGACTGAGTTACCTGTGAAGGCCATGACAAAGACACAGATGGAGACGACCCAAGACACTCTGCTGTTGGTTTCATTAAAGTCTGTCATGAGGTCCACGAGGAAGATCCCAAAAATCTTGATGATGCCATAGGTGAAAACCTCCACGAAGAAGAAGGCGACAGCCACCAGCCAACCCCAGCCTCCGTCTGGCACCTCGTCGTACACATTGGGGCTCGTGCAGCCCTTCAAGGCAGACATTATTCCTGTCATGATGCACACTGGCGTTTCTGTAAATGTAAGCAAAGTTACAGTTCAGACCGTTTTAGGTATGATATAATTTCCACAGCGGCTTTGATGGTGTGCCCTTGTCAACTCAACAGCGGGGTTTGTTTGCAAGCCTTTAATCGGTTTTGTCTGTTGGATTATTTTACCTTTCAAGGTGCTAAAACTAAGTTTGCATAAAACACTTATGTAACCACTGCTAAGATATCAGAGAAAAATGGGAGTGCCAGAGCCAAGCAACACTTTCAAACTTTCACACACACACATAGGCCTCTCACAATAACAATCCTTTGTTGTGCGATATATTGCCCCTGCAATAATTGGTATAAGTGATATTATTGTCATTTTAAAGACCATTTTAAATGTTCAGTGAATTTACAGTATAATCAATAATGTTACAGCATAACCATGCCATAAGGCCTACACACTTACAAATGAAAATTTTTTTTTTTACATTTTTACTAACATTTTAGATCATGGAAATGAAGTATCAAAATATCAGATACCTTAAAAACCTAAATAAATAGTTAATAAACATTTTCTAACAAAAAAGTGCAAATTTACAAGTAGAAAAAAATTAAAATGCACAAAGAACTTGTATGAAGATTTTTGCTTCTACAGATTTTCCCCTGACCTTCATTTCTCTGTAAACTAAGGGTTGCACACTATTGCTGAAAAACACAATCACCACTCAGCAGTCAGATGTCTGTATGCACAAATTCACAGATCCCTAAACAAGACCGCAGACTGCAGAGTGAGCAGGGTTTTTCTTGTCTCTACTCCTGCACTGCATTAGTTAATGTTTTTATCATGGACTCCACAGGACATTGCAGTGCGCTTTGGTTTTTGGCACTTCATGTTACCAAACACTAGACTGTCCACCTAATAATAATTATTCAGCTCCACTGCTGTTTAAGCTGGAACAAATAGTGGACTCTGTGCTTTGAGCTGGATCTGTGGAGTTTTGCAACATACATTTGTTGTGGAACATGGTTTTCGGCACTTCAGGCTACTAACTCTATTTGAATAACTGGCCTAATCATTATTTTTCTCATCCCAACTGAGTTGCACTGAGCTGAGCTACATTGTGAATGAGTTCACGTGTAAGAGTATCTTTAGGGCAAGCAATAATGCTCACCATGGTCAGCCTACTTCATGTGATTGATGTGGCGCTTTTGCTACCAACACTTGCTTCACATGAATGGTCAAATGATGTACTACAGCATACATTATTGAGCACTTGTTGGGTGCTTCATGCTACCAAGCAGTGGTTTGCATGATTAATTACTCTGTTCTTTTCAGCTCCGCTGTTGCATTGAGCTGGAATTGTGTATAAATATGGGCAACCTACAAGTTTGCCTTCATCAGCTATTCTGCCGCATATTGCGTTTTGGACTGATTTTACCGTTCTCCGCACTTTAGCTTGAAGATGGAAAGGATAGCCCTAAAGACATTGGTGCAGGGCCTGTGTTGACATCCAAGTCCCAACTCTGTGGTTGGTGCTGGCATGTCTAATTTAGTATCCATTCCTGATTCAGAGGTTTTACCCGAAACTCAGTTGTCTCGGGGCCTAATGAGGGAGGATCAGGCTGTCGTATGGTTATACCATCCATCTTATTTGGGTTGATTGGATTTACATTGTCAAGACGCAAACACAGATGTTCATCCTGTCTCTATCTGAACCGGAGATTGGTTTGTGACCATCAGTCTAAGGATGCGTACTTCTGCATCCAGATCGTCAAGAAACACAGGAAGTTCCTCAGGTTTGCTTTTTGAATGAAGCTTGCCAATATTTTATTATTCCATTGAACTGGCATTGAACGCCAATTGAGTGGCTTTCACATTAGGTCAAGGACTGTATGAGACCATAGCCATGTTGTGGTCTCATACATTGGTCAGAGAGGATAACGCTCTCGCCCCCTATCAGGTTAGTGAGACTTGTTCTTCTTTAGACTCAGACCATTTTCCTGTCGATCAGAGCAGTTCATGTCCCAGGTCCCCTGAACTCTGGAGTGGACTTACTCTTGAGGCTAAGTTGAAGGCTGGAGAATGGAGATTGCACCCTCAGCTGGGTGAGTCTCATATGGCAGAGGTTCGGCCGAGCAGAAGTGGATTGTTTTCTTCGAGCATGTGCATTGCCCGCTCTGGTTTCCTTGTGTCCTCTGTCGCCTCTGGGTGTGGATGCTCTAGCCAAGAGTCTTATGTCTTATGCCTTCCCGTCTACCTGTTTGCTTCGAAATGATTCTGTTCAGAGTAAGGTTGGTCAGAGTGAACATCTGTTTTTGGTGGTACCGTTTTGGCGCACACGTACATGGCGCTGTATGCCCTTAAGCGGACACAATCTGGAACCAGTCCATTACCCTGTAGGGACCTGCCACAGGTTTATATGGCTGCAATATCTGCTGGGCATTACCCATAGAGGTGTTTCAGAGGGATGTCACCCTCTGGTTTCCCATTTATGCAGGGACGATACAGCTTAGGCCTTTCCACCCAGCACAGATCCTTTTTGGAACTTATTTCGGTTGGAAGGCCTGGCAGGCCATCCATTTGAGCCATTTTAGTCTGTCAGAAAACTTTGAAATCACATATTCTCTATTAGAGGAATGAGGATCTGCAGGCTCGGTCAGCTCCTCTTGTGTGGACTTTTCTCAAAGGTTGGTTAAGTCTTACTGCTTCTTAGGCCTAGTATATCCTAAGGCTGCTTTGACACTGTTCACTCTCAGCAAGTGGTTGGAGTTCTTCTCCCTTGCTATGCAAGGTCAGATAGTACTATATCTTTAGCCTATGAGGTGCGTGGTGTGACTTTGCCTCTAAGGTGCGTGCTCTTTTAACGAGAGCAATGGCTTCTTCTCAGACTCTCTTTTAGGAGCTTTTGATGGGAGATGTCAGTGTTGTGGCAGGTTAGTCCTCTCCTAACACTTTCATCAATTTCTACTTGTATGATTGTGAGGATGGCTCTTAGCTCCCGGGTCTCTTCTGCTTGAGCAGACTCTTTCATTGGTCCTCCAGCTATCTTAGGTACGTCAAGCATTATGGTATATCCAATAATAGGTTTCCAAAAGCGATGACATCATCGCAGCATTGAAGTGAACCTATGAAAGGGAACATCTCGGTTATGTATGTAACCTCGGTTCCCTGAATAGGGAACGAGATGCTGCGATGCTGGCTGTTCCGTACTTTCGATAGCTCTTCCTTCGTCATAGTGTAAAATCTGATGAAATAGCACACAGCACGCATATATGAGCATACGTACGTATGCTCGGGGCGGTGCTAAGCGCTATTGGCCAATAAATTGTCGTGATGGTATAAGGGCTTCAGACATTCGTCACACTGGAGGTGTTCCCAAAACGATGACATCATCACAGCACCTCATTCCCTATTCAGGGAACCAAGGTTACATACATAACCGAGATGTATTCTACAGTCTTTGCCTATGTTCATGTTTAGTCATTTCACTTTAATGGCAATAAAAATAACGTATTTATTGCCATTACACTGAAATGACTGAACTTACACATAGGAAGAAGCCTGAGAAAAATGCTCACTTTAGCAGAAAATTTCAAATGGAACTCTTAATGTATAGTTGCATTAATACATATTGTAATGTATAAGATAGTAAAGCTAGTGTCTATATACACTAATAAACTTCTCAAGACGTGGACTGTTTTAACTATTTAGACACAAGCGGTATAATAACTTTATCAGGCATCTCTGTCCTCAGACGCAGTGCAGCAGAACATCGTGCTCAATTACTCCAGCGACGCGTAATACTGTCTGTGAAAACACTCAGATAACTCCAAAGAGTTAACTTAATCACATACCCCGTTCTTTTTTTACATTATATATATATATATATATATATATATATATATATATATATATATATATATATATTAATGCCTAAACCTTCATGTCGCCGTCATGTGCGCCACAAATACACAAATACAATATAGTTTAGGTGTAAATCGTTTTAACTTACCGAGACGTTGAAGAAACTGAGGAGAACTCGGAATTTTGAAAGAAAACAAAGCGCACGCGAGCTAACGTTAGCCGGCTCCTCAGCTGAAGTGTTCAGTGGAGAACATCGCTCTGAGCATCGGGCGAAAGAGTTACAATCACTCCGCTCAAATATAACGATTCTAGCTTATGGGTGACTTCATTAGCAAGTCAGAAACACTGAAATTATAATTGAATCAAGTACTATCTAACAGCTCTCAGTCTGTTTCCCCTTTCTTAAGCTTGGCAGATTTTATACCGGCTGGAGCCGGTCTTCAGGCGCGCGCCCGCGATAGCAGTATACCAGGGAGTCGGGAGCGCGCTGGGAACTGAGCTCAAATCTCACCTGTCTGTGTTTACACAGACATACTGTATGGTTTACACAGGGGGAGAAAAATCACACAAATCGTTTGAACTCAAAAACAGATAAATCTTTATATATATATATATATATATATATATATAAATATGCATTGGATCTTAATAAAAATCCTAATTTTAGATGAAAATTTCAGATGGCACTTAGAGGCTTTTGCATCTGAACTCTGAAATTGCATCTACTGCATTCCAATTATTATCAATCAAACGGAAGTTGGGTTGTTCTGATTATTATTATTATTATTATTAATAATAATAATAATAATAATAATAATAATAAATAAATAAATAAATAAATAAAAATACAGCTAACAAAATACAAACATAACACAATGAAAAATATTATTTATGAAAATTAATTTAAAAAACGCAAATAAGCTTATCATATCCTAATGAACTTGATTACATTTAACCGCGACTAGCCTTCTGTGTTCTGTGGAAATACACATATTTCATGAATAGTTTAGTTATCGAATAGCAGTCATTTTGTACACACCAAAGTGAAACATCTTGTGAGGATCACTGCAGTGTCTCTGTCGTGAGCCAGCAGGGTAAAACTGGTTTATTCCAGTTCTGTCCAGCACAAGGTGTCTCATTAAGACTCAGCACGCATTTAATGACACCTTGTAATTACAGACTGAAAATCAACATTTAGTAACTCTTAGGTGTGCAAACCTTACTTTCTTAATTCATGAATAGCTGTATCTGTACCCTGCAAACACAACTGTACTGGGTCTTTACTATCCTAAGGGCCCATAGCAGACTGACAGCACAGGGCCTCTGAGATTTTACTCACTGGCAAAACATCGGCCTCTTAGTGCTGTTCCTGCACGGCCAGCCCTCACTTAGCCCACACTATTAATCTACAACAGGAGTGCCCAACCTGGTCCTGTTCAAAAACAACTGAACTAACTTATTAGGATCTGAAGGAGCACTTGATTATTACAGACAGATTTGTTTAATCAGAGCTGGAACTGAACTCAAGGTAGCAGGAACAGGATGCACCCTTGATCTATAACAATACATCCGTTTCACTTTAAATACTTCTCAGCTACTATAACTTAGGTCTTTGGGGAAAACAGTTATTATACATCTGAAATGGATGCAGACGCCACATAACTAATGTACAGTAGTCAAAGGGATTTCAAATCAATGGATTTATTAAATAAAAAATAGAAAACATTCAGTTCAGGTTAATACAGCTACATACCTAAAAAAAAGAAAACAATGTAAGATTGTAGGATTTCGTCATGTGAAAGTTAATGTGTGCGAAAGTCTTATCTGTAATCCATCAGTGACCAAACACTGTCCATAGCTAAAGACGGCTGATGGCAAATTAATAATCCAACCTCTTGTAATGAAAACACACACCACAGCTCTCAAACACCAGACTCTTCCTAACCAGGAACCATCAAAAATAGTTGAAAATAACTTTAGATCCATATTAAACTGGACCATGATGTGGTATCCTCACAAATAAAGAGACCTTCTAAAATGCATAAAAATACATATCTTAAACTCTTAGCATCAATCCAGATTTAGGCCATACATATGTACCATCTCTGCAAAAAAACCTCAGCAAGCTACACTTTTTTTACACAAAAAAAAACTTGTGTAGACTGGGCTTGATTTGACACATTTCCCAACCAGGAAACAGCACAATGTGTTCAGCAGGTAAGCCATGTTGGCTACTGCTGCTTGCTATTATTACTAGCTCTCTACCACATGGCTTTACTTAAAGAAACCTAAAACACCCAAGCACCCCTAGTGGTAAGGAAAAAAACTGCCAACAAAATTCTTACTAACAGGCTCATGTCTGGCCAAAACTGGGCCATCACTGGATTAATGTGGGCAGTCCCACAGTGTAGGCTGCTCACAGAGAGCCTGCCCTGTGGTGAGCCAAAAGCTGTGGGCCTCCCCTGGGCAAGCCTGCACCGGGCCTGTCTGGGTTTGGTCTGGGGTGGCCCTAGCCCACTGTGCCCGCAAAAAAAAACAGCATTTGCCCAGCAACAACATGTTTGCAGGGTAACCCACAAAACTATTTGAAAAGCTACTACCCACAGTTAAAACAAGCTTACTGCTTTTTAATACTGCTTCAGGTTTTATTTTTGTTTTGTTTTCTTGAGAGAGAGATGAAAAGTTCAGGGACATGCTCGGTGTGGTTTTATTTTACGATTTTCATCCAATAAAATACACATATTTTTATGCATTAAAACTGATATTATCAGCACAACATTTGAAGTAAACGGATAATTGAAAAATTCCAGAAAGTCCCATTTTTGCTCGGCAAATTTGTGTAAAATCTGATAATTATGTTCTGTAGCGTGATTGAGATGATCCATTGAGCAACTTGAGCTTCGATGGAAGAACACTGACCGTAGGCTACAAATAATTCACAAATTTAATTTGATTAGTGATTTGAATAGCGACTTAGAAATAGTGCAGAATCTGAAACATTTATTCCTCTTTTTACATCATAACGTTTCTTTTATTTTCACAACTCTTTTCATTTCTGCTTGCTTACAGCTAAAAAGTTCAATTATCTTTTGAATCCCCAAGGTCTTTGCCAGTGGTCAGATTATGCATTTATCTTTCTAGGTGGCCTTAAAAGAGAACCTGTCATTTATAAGTAACCAGCTAACTGTTATCTAAGAATGTCTTGCGTCATTGTATCTCATAATTATTAGATGGAGAGTGCTTGTGTTGCACTCAGCACACAAAACAAAGCAGCACTGTTTATATCTGGTTTCTTATCTACAGTTGCCACAGATTAATGGGGTGTATCTCAAAGTTTTTTATGAGTAGTCATAAACTAGTCACATTAGTTGACTTGTCCAATATTCAGCCACGTCATCAATTATCCTATCTTGCTCTTTAAGGAAACATATGTCAAAATCAAATATTTATGGCATAGGCCATTCAGATATTTAATACGGACCCTCTGGCATTGGATCAAGTCAAGTCTTATTAACTCCTGTTTGAGAAACACTCAAGTAGAATGTAGTACGTAAATTAACCCTTTGATGCTCCACGTATTTGTGCTTATATTGCATTTTTCTATTTCTAGGTATTTTCCTAAGATTGTTACTCACAGATACCTTAGCGAGATTAATTATTATCATCATAATATGCTTTAACACACTAGAGTTCACCATACCAAGAGTTCATAAGATCATTATATGCTGATTTACAATGTCTTGGGAGTTACTGTGTAAGTGTTATGATTATCATTTCAGTAACTTCCAGAAGATTTATCACAGGCATCTGTGCGTATGCCTAACCCTTATATATAAGCACAAGACATCAGTCGGATTGCAGTGGAATATTGTTTGGTACCTTGGACAGCTCATTTATCACACACACCAGGGCCATTTTTTGATATTCAAATGTACTTGTGCAAATACATAAGGATAGGAATATGCCTAAAACTGTAGTGTGTGTTCGTTTTAGCACTTTTAGGTGAATAGGTCAAATATTATCATCAATATACCATTATGAGAATCTGCATTTTTGTTTACGGGGGCTTCAACAGGTACAATATATTAGAGGCACCTTTTCAGGTATTAGTGACTCTATGTTTCTTGTTCCTCCTCCAGATGTGTTTTGAAAAACAACATCACTCTAAAGCATGTTCATTGGTGCTAATTGCTATTTTATTTATTCTAAATGAGCCATTCTTGGAATCCGTTTCCATTCTGTTGAAGGCAAAACATTTTAACCAGCACGTATACTTTCTTTGTTGTAAACTGTAATATGTTTCTTAATTGAAATGATACATAACAGTATACTTAAGGGGCTGTATTATGTTTTACATACTGCTTTGCTGCATATGTTGTTGAGCATTAAGTTGCATTGACTTTGAACAGTGATTTATTGCTCATTGCTTTGAGAGAAGCGTAGATTATTTCAGACTGTGTATAACATGCATTTAAACTCATAAATGTAAATCTCATTGGATGTCATTAGTGGCTTTAATATCCTTTTACAAGAATTAGCATGTACAGAAAGGGCAGAGAATAATTCATGACATCTCCCATGGAAATGATCCCAGAAGATGAAGACAAAGCTCTGTGGGATCAACAAAGTTGTTTTGACTGGATAATGCCCAAAGCTCAACATGTTCCTTTGCCTTTCAAAACAAATAATGATCAGTGTAGCACAGCTGACTCTTCACAGCACTACAGTGCTCATGTTCACATGGGAAAAAAATTATCTGAAGGTTATCTTGTTCACGTTCTGTCATCAGGGGAATAATCCAGTCTTAATTATCTTATATTTGTACAAGCCACATATCCTAGATAATTTTATAGTATGCTATTGATTATATATATCATAGACTTCATGTGTATTAAAATGAAAGATCTTAGGATCTCTCTGTGGAAGTGGGCCTGACCATAAAAAATGTGGGTAATGAAGACAAAACATTATTCAATTAACATCAACTTTTAGATAGATTATCTAATGTGACCTATGGAAGAAATCTAAACTTAATGACAGAAATGTTCATGGTGTCCTTAGTCTTTCTCCATTTTCATTAGATTTTATCAGGTTGTGTGTTTATTACTCTGATTTATCTGGCAACTCAAGACAAAAACAGCTGTTTAAAGTCATGAATAACATACCTATTGAATTATAATATAAGAGATCATTATAAAACATGTTTGACAGTATTCTCTCTTGCTCACCAAGGTGTACAGTAATATAATAAAACAGTGTTGCGTTTCATATTGTTATTACATGAATATTATTACTATTTTAAACAGCTATGTAGTAGTAATTTATTCCCGTGATGACAAAACTGAAATTTCAGCATCATTACTCCAGTCTTCAGTGTCATACTTTGATGAAAAGAAAGTCCAAAAACAGCATTTACTTGAAATATAAATCTTTTTTGTGACAGTATTGTCTTAAGTGTCATTTTTGATCAAATTAAAATGTCCTTGATGAATACAAGTAAAAAAAAAAAAAAAAAGAACGTTAGACTGAAAGTGTCTATTCAAATCCGATGAAGAAAAGACAGGAGACAGGAGGTGTTTTGCATAATTTCATTCCTAATAGATTTCCTACATAATTCATTTCTTCTTTTTTTTAATCTTTTGGTCTTGAGCGATCCAGCAAAATACTCTGCACTCTTACAAATAATATCATAGGCACATACATACAAAACATCCCGCTGTATTAGTATTCAGGATGTTAACATGTAAACATATTAAGTATCAATACAGCAAAACACATATATAAAAAAGTAATTCCTCTTCTCTTATGATTCAATATGATGATGGTGTTATAAATTAAAAGAATAAAATGCTACAGTATTACAACTGAATTAATGCAATGTGTTACATAACTAGAACAATATGTGGTTATATTTCAGTCATGCACCTCATTTATAACACACCCTTCAGGGGTCTGAGTGACAACGACCCAAATCCCTGATCAACTCAATTTAAGATATTAGCATTTCAACCGTTCCTTTAATAATTTAGCACCCTGAAGTTAGTTTTTTTTTTTTTTATTTGTTTGTCCTTGCTCATGCACTGAGGATCCTCCTGTGACAGTTGTAGCCTCCACCTGTTCTCTACCCTCTCACGGTCGTCTCCCCTTGCCTCGCCCAGATCCGTCACGGCACCAATTTATCTACCGGATAACAGAACAGAGCTTTATTGTTCCCTCGGCCACGGGTGTGTTATAGACAGATACAGATCTCAACAGGAGCTAGCTGAGAACATGTCCGAGCCGTATCAGTTAGCCACAATGACATTTTAATACACAATGACACTTGGAAACTATATAAACAAAATAGCAATGGCATCTGAGTATGTTAGTCCAAACTGACATCCTATAAATGATCAAATTCGTCTGACATCAGAGTCCTAAGCTCTTTCATTTAAAGTAATAGTTGTTGACCCAAAAACGAAAAGTTGCTGAGAATTTACTCATCCTCAGGCCATCCGAGATGTAGATGAGTTTGTTTCTTCATCAGAACAGATTTTGAGATATATAGCTTTACATCACTTAATCAACGGTGGATCCTCTGCAGTGAATGGGTGCCGTCAGAATGAGAGTCCAAACGGCTGATAAAAGCATCACAACAAGGACTCCAGTCCATCAATTAATGTCTCATGAAGTGAAAACCAGTGTCTTTGTAATAAACTAATCCATCAAGATGTTTTTAACTTTAAACCACTGCTTTCGTCTAAAATAAGAGTCCTCTGTTGGTAATACTGTGAATATTATTGTTCAATGTTTTGTAACATTCTCCAATGAGAAGTCTGAATCAGGAGAGAAATATGAAAAATAGAGAAATACAGATCAAGCACCATTTACTAGTGAAAACAGTTAGCAAATATGTTGGTGGATTTTGATGTGAGATGACAATAAGAGATGGACTTTTTCACTGGAGGAACCATTATTATGGATCATGGACTATTTTGGCCAGAAGCAACAATCTAAAGTTGAAATTTTAATGATGGATTTGTTTCTTACAAACACGCCGTTTTTTTTTTTTTCTCCGTCATAAGACATTAATTGATTGACTGGAATCTTTTGGATTATTTGTGGCTTATTGTGGTGTTTTTATCACCTGTTTGGACACTCATTCTGACGGCACCCATTCACTGCAGAGAATCTATTGGTGAACTAGCAATATAATGTTAAATCTCTCAGAATCTGTTTGGATGGACAGAGGTGCGTTCATTTTCAGCAAATTTTTATTTTTGGGTGAACTATCCCTCTAAGCGTCTAAAACTCTGAAAAACTACCACATCAGCTTTATCAAAACGAGCTAGGAAGTGTTAGCTTTAACAAGGCCTGCTGGACAACAATAAGTGCTCCGCCATGTGGAGTTAAGCGAGCACTGCATCAATATAAAGCATCATTTCTACTTTCTCCTCTTGATCTCGAGATGGCTTGCACTGTAAAATGTTTCTTTCGTTGTTAAAATGTGATTAATCCATTAAGATTTGTTCAGATGTAGCATGTTTGAGCTGAAATACTCCTGTATGTTGTGTGTGTGCATAGACAAAAATGTGTTTGAGATCATACCATTTAGACTAAAACAGAAAAAAAGCTCTCAAAGTTATCTCATGTAGCAATGGTGATGAATTAACCCAGCATTTACTTCATCGAGAAGGCCAAACAGAATGTAAAAGACAAATAACTTATGCATTGTTCCTTGTCCTGTCTGTGCACAAACAAACAAATGAGTCTTCTAACTTGTGCTCATGTCTATGTATATAAGATCAGAAACATCCTAAGACTACTACAGCAACAGCAGGTTTAGTGTCAGAAAATGTTTTTCAACATCTAAGATGAATACGGATCGTGTGGAACACTTTTTAATGACTTTCCGTTGCCGTTAGATATAATCCAATGCATATGCAGATTTGTATTGCTTTTGTAAGAAGTCTATTACTTTCACCAAGGCTGCATTTATTTATTTATACATGTAAAACAGTAATATTGTGAAATATTATAACAGTTTACAATAACTTTTCTATTTGAATATATTTTAAAATGCAATGTATTCCTCTGATGTTAAAACTGAATTTTGAGCATTCATTACTCCAGTCTTGAGAGTCACATGATCCTTCAGAAATCATTTTAAGATGCCAATTTGCAGCTCAGGAAACAGTTCTTATAATTATCTTATTAACAGTTGTGCGGTTTCATATTTATTTCAGGATTATTTGATGAATAGTTCAAAAGAACAGCATTTATTTGAAATAAACTTTTTTTTGTAAAATTACAAATGTCTTTTCTAACACTTTTGATCAACTTAATGCATCCTTGCTGAATAAAAATATTATCTTAAAAAATTTTTTTTTTTACTTGCCCCAAACTATTGATAGTAGTGTATGTCATGACATACCAGTTATATAATCTTTTGATTTTTAGTAATAATGATTAAGCTTTAAGTGTCCCACTTCGTCAGTATTCACTCAGAACTTACATGAATGTAGCATTATTTCAGTATAAATACATAATAATACCACTGAAATATGTACTTCATTATTTCATACATGAAAGGAGTAATGTTTGGAGTGATTTTTGTCTTTTATGTTGTGTAACAGACAACATATTCTTCTTCTGACATGATGAAACTGCAACATTTGGTCCTGGTAAAATGCATTATGAATATGAACTACTTTCTGTCATCAGACCTGAACAGGCTGGTGTTGGTGTGGTTAAAGATAATAAATCACACTTAGTTTGAGTGCTTGTGGACAGAGGGACAAGACAAGCCCGTACACTGGAATGCACCACCGCTGCTTAGACGTGGGGAGGTTAGCGAATGCTCACGGGAGGAAATTCAGTTTCGTCGTCCAGACACACAGGCCCTGCTGCAAACTCGTGCTCGGGAATCACCTCACCCTTCTTAGCTCCGCCGTCCTCCGAGTAGCCTGAGACGAACACAGTTGGGCGATCATGAGAAAGAGCTCAAATGTGAAAGGATGTGTGTTTGAGTGTGCTGTGGGACCTGTGAGAGTGGCTGTGACGGGTCCGGAGGTGGGGATGGCCACGGTGGCAGCATAGGACTGGCATGCTTGCGCTGGCTCCGTGAGTTGGGATTTCTCAGTCTCCTCCCAGTCCTTATCTGAGCCAAACAACCTGGGGGTTAAAGGCGATATTGGTACGTTTTAGCAAAATAAGGTATGTGGCCTGGACTACTGAAATAGACATTTATGTTGTGTTCTACATTATAAATTGCAAACAGTCATAGCCAAAAGTGAATTATGAAACTAGTGTGCTTTAAAATGAAGTTGCTTTTATTAGCTTTTATTAGCTTTTTATAAGGTTTTATATTTCTTTTTTAGTGCTAATTTCTCTTTAAAATAGATTTCGTTTGACTCATTTTAATACTTTTAGTTGACACGGCAAGTTTTGTTTTAGTATTTTGTGCTTTTCATCCAGTATTTATACTTTAGTGAAAAGGATAGTTCACCCAAAAATGAAAACTGTCATCATTTACTCACCCTCAAGTTGTTTAAACCCTGTTTAAATGTATTTCTTCTGTTGAACACAAACGAAGATAATAAAAAAAAAAAAAAAAAATCTCCATTGACATCCGTAGTATATTTTTCTATAGTATGGAAGTCAGTGGGGACCATCAACTCTTTGGTTACTCACAATCTTTAAAGTATCTTTTTTGAGTTCAAAAGAAAAAAAGAAAAAGAAACTCAGGTTTGAAATAACTTGTGGGTGAGTAAATGATGAACGAATGGTCACTTTTGGGTGAACTATCCCAGCTTTATTTTAATTGTAATTGACTATATATAATATATTATTATTATTATTATTATTATTATTATTTTAATATAAATTTAGTTTTAGTTAACAATAACAAAACTGGTTGTTTGTGAGGGAAAACGCAACATTTATGTTGAGTATACAAATTGCTTTGGTCATACTTTTCAATGAAGTACATGAGAGTCTGGACGACTCACTCTTAACACACAAAATACAGACACTAGTCTCCACCCACTGGCTTACAGATGTAAAATACAAACTAAAAAACAACAACAACAAGTGAAACAATCAGTGATCTACTCTAAACTATTTTTAGAACAAGATTCAGTCTTTGAACTTGTCCAGTTTTACTTTGAAATTAGACTCGTTTTCCAGTTAAAAGAGCGATGATGCCTCACCTGTGCTTCTGCACCAGAGTGCATTCACCCCCATCCTGAGGATCAATGTTATAGATGAATAGCTGCCCATCAGAGGAGGCCACAAGCAGACGTGGAAGCTTCTGGATTCTGATTGATCAGGTGAAACTCTTGAGTTAGTTTTTTTTCTCAGTAAATACAGGGGTAAACTTTGTAGATGGCTGTGTAATGAGTGCAGGACTCACATTGCCAGGGCACATGCATTCTTCTGACCGGCCATCTGGAGCCGGACGGTGGCAAAGGCTCTGTCTTGACTCATCATGCCTGACACCTGCGCTGGGAGGTAGCTACTGGCTGCTGTGAACATCTTACCTACATATGCTGACCAAGAGGGAGCTTCTTCCTCCCCACTGCGAGAGAGACCAACACAAACACTGATAAAGTTAAGATATGTCAGTAAAAGCAGACGTTCTGACTCATTTGTGAGGGCAAAGAGCATTTTCAGTACCTTGGGCTGTGCTGTTCAAGCTTGAAAATGTGCACCGTCTCTGTATTGCTTGAGGCACAGAGGAACTGAGCATCCGGGCTGAAGGAAAGGGAGCTGATGTTGACATACCTTTGGTAACACAGACACACAAAAGGTCAAAAATGTGAAGAAGAAAAAAAAAAGACTCCAACATACCACAGTTCACACAAATGCCTCCAAGTCTCGTTTCTCCTTCTGTACGATCAAAGTGTCCTCACGCTTCACTGTGAGTTCTTACCTTTTCATCCCGCGCCGGAACTCAAACAAGCGCAGTCCCTCTGGAATGGAGAAGACGCGAATCACTGTGCCCTAAAAAAACAGAAAAGAAGAAAAAAGAAACATCAGTGTTTGATTTCACCCAAATAATATATTATTATATTAAAATTATATTTTGCATAATGAAGCCTATTTTATTTACCAATTTAGCACTTTTGCCACAAATTCCCAACCTTGTTATCGCCTGGATATGTTCACTTGATTTCATATTTTAATTCACCCTTTTTTTTTTTTTTTAATGTAAATATAAAGGTAGCTTCAAAATATTTTATTTGGTAGAAATTTTGATTAAAAAATAATTTTAAAATCTTTAACCTTAATTCTTATCCAATAAGTCAAGAACAACTGTAGAGGTCATGGGCCCTTTGAATTTTTTGTGGACACTGAGGGACCCTGGACTCACAAAGGTTGATAGCCACTGTTCTAGAGCATTTTTACTATAGTACATTAAAAAAGTTAAATAAACAATTATTATAATTATAACAAAATATTATAATAAAATTGTTTTCTTTGTATTTAAACCAGCATAAAAGTTCTATAACAAATCATATCATTAAATAAACTTTGCAATTTAGGTAATAAAATTTTTTTGTATAACAATATGATTTGTTTCTCTATTTTTACTCTCTCTCTCTCTCTCTCTCTCTCTTTTTTTTGGAGCATGGTAATGGCAGTTTGGGATGTGCCTGTCACTCACATTTTTTAACATAGACTTTGTAGTGCACGATCCAAACTTACATTTTTATAATTCATGACTGAAAATATTTTGTAACATGATATTCATGTACCATTTACATGGTAATGCAATGTCTGATTTTAAAATGGGTTTTAAAGGATGAATTTTGAGATTTTAAGTTTTCAGTCGATTTCTAAAATGTGATCGAGAAATGGGCAACAAAGAATCCTTTTTTTCTTTTTAACAAAGGTCAAATCTCCTTTTGCAATGTAGATTCTTGAGGGTACACTCTTGTCATAAATTAATCAATTACTTTTCCTACATAATATTTAACAAAAAACATTGGTAAAATATATATTTGGGAGTCTTAGACCTTTCCAATGATATATAGTTTGTCAAGATTAGATTAGATTTAATTGTAATATAGTGAAGTAAATGTAGACGTCCCACAGAGCGGACGGGTGACAGTTAACTGTGAATTCAAAAAAACCTTAAAGTATTAAAGCCACAGTTTTCTTTCCTTTGGATTTAGACTGAAACATGACTCAGACATGTTCTTGACTAGTTGTGTGGTTCACTGGGCTGTGTTTCTAAATAAACAGTGGCTCTTCACCCTCTCAGAAGCACTGGCCAGTTTGGTGCCAGAAGCGCTGAAGGTGACGGCGGCCAGTGGACTGTCATGAGCTGGAATCATGGTCACAGTGCTCTGAGTGAAAGAAGAGACACAAACATACAACAAAGAACAAGATTCACATGGTGCATCAGGACTAAAACTAGGCTTTTGTCTCACGTATAGCAACTAACTGAACCAAAAGGAACTGCCAAAATGAGCTGCAAAACTGGTTCTGGGACAATATTTTTACCAGATTGTTGGCATCATAGACAATAATTTCTCCGATGGTGTCACTTCCTGGATATGCCAGGAAAGAGTTGGAATGGTTGATGGAGAGAGCACAGAGACCTACAGAAACACATGGGTGGCCACACATAAACACAGTGTACAGATTCATATCTGAATATTTGAAATCGATTTATAAAACATCAATGATAATTCTAGGTTTTTCAGTTCACTTACCTGATGGGTTGGAGGGTGTGTTAAGAAGGGTCTTCAGGAGTTTCATGTCTTTTATATTGTGGATATAAATGGATTCCTCCAGACAGACAACCAGTCTCTGCCACGAAAAACAAACCAAACATGCTCATTTCCACATGTTTAACCTAAACTATTAAAGAGCAGAGACAAACCTTCATCTCATCCAGGTGCTGCATGTTTAATAACTGGCAGGTGTTTTGCCGGTGTGGTGTTTACCTGTCTGTTTAGACGCACTGCAAGAATGTTGTTCGAGTAGCTGTAGTTGCAGATCTCTGTGCCCTTTTTGAAGTGGTAGACATTCATGCGACGTGGCACGGACTGACTCACCACCACAACCAGGCTGCTGGAGAAAAGCCTTTCCACGATATACACGTCTGGAGTTTCTACTGAAGGGGAGCAGACAAAAGGACACATTCAAGAAAACAAGCCACATCTAAACACATGCAGTTCATGTACAAGCACTCTGTGGTCATTTAGAAAGTCAAGTCCAGTCAACTTGATGTATATAGTGCTTTACACGATACAGATTGCTTCAAAGCAGCTTCACAGCGAGAAACAGGTAAATCATGCAAATACTGATAAATGTATGCAAACGTCTTTAAATATGAGACTAATTCTGCTTCGAACAAGACAATGTGTAAAGTTCATAAATGATAGAACTATTAATTTAACTATATGTAATTCTGGCAAAGTCAATAGTGTCAATCTTCAGCTCAAGACTGTTGGATTTTAATTAAATTCAGTTTAATAACAGTGTCAGTGTTGCAAAATCAATCCATTATGAACCAAGTTTGATTCAGATGTAAAGCAGCGCTATAAAGATAAGACTGTCATTATCCAGCTCAATCCAGTTCAAGTTTTGTTCTCATCTGATAGTGCCAGTGCAGTCAAATCCATAATGCTGCTGATGTGTCTTTCAAACCCAGAGTAATCGAGTCAAAAGTGACAGTGGAATGGAGTCCGAACTCCTTCAGATGAGAGAAATGGAGACAAAAGCAACATTTAAGGAGGTAGCAACATCTACGAAAATTCTGTCATTATCGGTCATGCACATCATTGTTTAAGTCATTATGTACCTTTAATAATGAGTGCCAATATAATTTTTGAAGTAATAGAAACATACAGGTTCGAGGTTGAGGGTGTGGTCATTTTTTTATTTGTATATATAACTTCAAAATGTTTTTTTTGTGTGTGTGTGTTTTTTTTTTTTTTTTTTTGTAATTCAGAATCTTTATTTACTATTACCATATTTTAACCCTATGACTTTGCAAGCATACCTTTTATTTTGCATACATTAGCAAAACAGGCCGTTGCTCTGTCTCCAGCTTTTTACCAGCCAGAAATATTTGAATGACTTTGTTGTGGACTGCAGATACAATCTCAAACACATAAGGGTGTTGCCATCAGGTCAAATGAATCAGCAAGCTATTCTGACTCCATTAAAACACAGAGGATAACTTTATGACTTCTAGGGCGAGTTAATCACAACACACTTACTGACAGCACAACCACAGATCACATACATGCTTTGAGAGACAACTCTCTCAACCAAAGTCAAATTTCTTTTCGTTTCTTTCTCAACACAATACAAAGGAAATGAGATGGCATTTTCAGTTTATTTGGTAAGTGACTTGTAAAAAAGAGGCTACACCCATATATGATGATGACTATATTTTACGGCACGTGTTGGTTCCACCTATTGCATGGTAGTTTTGGTAGACAACCATACATGCCCATTATATCACAATTAAATTAAAAAAAGAATGGGAGACTGTCTCACTGCTCTCATGAATGCAGTCCAGTTTGTCCACCGAGGTCACAGAGAATAGCCTGTATCCAGTTTTGGTGCCCACAGCCAAAGACCTGCAGAAACAATAAGATCTGATGCTGTATCAACTCTGTACACTTCTGTATCTAGTTCACTTGTGCATATGCAGCTTATAATATATATATAGATATATATATATATATATTTTTTTTTTTAGGTGCCGTGTCACTAGGCTGAAGCAATACATAATGAAGTAACACAGAGATGTACTGTAATGGCTAACAAAGACACTGCTGCCTAATATTAAAGTAGCAAGTAAAGTTTCTTTAAAATCCTAGTACATTTACATTTAGTCATTTAGCAGATGCTTTTTTCCAAAGTGACTTACAGATGAGGACAACAAAAGAGCAATGATATATAAGTGCTATAACAAGTCTCAGTTAGCAAATACAACATATACTAATAATAATACAACCGCGGTCCTGACGCAAGTTAGAAACAGTTTGTGTTAACCTCAACAAAGTTTGATTGTAATTATTTGGCTTTTCTGTAAACAGGATAGTTTAGGTCTGTTGCATGGATCTATTTTGTTAAGGAAATAAGGTCCACATCTGTTTGGCAGGCTCCTCATTCCTAGACAAAGCCGTTCATGTCAGATCCTGTGCTTAGCATGTCCTTTCCTACTTTTGTTGGAGAACGTAGGTATGTCTCCACTATCACGGACCACACTGCTGAAACCCAAAACAAAACCTTGTGTTTAGAGCAGGACTTCAAATGACTGTGTCTGACTTGTGTTGGTAATTACCGCTGTGACTAACACGCTGTATATAAAATAACAAGATTCTGATTTTTCTAATACAAATGTGTTTTGCCCCAAGAGACACAGCTGACGTCAATCTCAAATAAGCAATGTGTCAGATCACCTGACTCTCAGTATCATGTTTTGTGTTGAATTTGCTGTGCTTGACTTTTTAAGACAAGAAACCAGTGTGATCAACCGCTAGAAAAGAGGACACAAGTGGATCAGTTTGTCAGGAGACTGTGGACTGATCAATAAGACACAATCATGCAAATTCAGTTCTACTTGTGAGTAAAAAGGCAACTCAAACATTCAGTTTCTCCTTTGTGAAAATTAAGGATAAAGGTGTTTTGACACAGCCAAGCTCTATACCTGCTCAAAATACAGAGTAAAGACACAACAGAGCATAAATGATGCCTGTTTCCAGCCACCTCAGCCCCTAATACCAAAGTGGTAATTTCTAGTGCTGTCAAACGATTAATTGCATCCAAAATAAATGTTTTTGTTTACATAATGTGTATGAACTGTATTTTTTATGTACATTTAAATACATACACATGCATGTACATATTTAAGAAAAATTTTATATAGCCTAATTATATTTAAAATATATGTTTATATTCATGTAAAAAATAGTTGCATGTTTGCGTATTTATACATAAATAACCAATTTTAAAAGCACACACACATACAGTATATTATGTAAACTAAAACTTTTATTTTGGATGCGATTAATCACGATTAATCGTTTGACAGCACTAATTTGACGCAACCTTTAAACAGTCGATGTAAAGACAACTAAAAGCCACTTCGGTAGAGCTTATGTGATACATTTGCGGTGTAAATTAGTAACAAGACTCATATCCACTCTATAAATAATATGAGTGGATTTTGTAGTGTTTTTTGTGTTAGTTTATCCCATCTAAAGCAAGTCTGCCTACTCCCCACCAATGCAAAACACCGTTATAACATAGTGGTGAGCTTTTTATGGATAATACTCAAAACAGACAATAAACTGAGGTCAATCCTTTAAGCGGAGGTGACATTCCCTCTAGCAGGGTTTATCGCGGTTAATATCCTCCTCTGCAGATGATGCAAGACTGGTGTGCAGATGTGAGGCGCTTACGTGGAGTCCTGGTTGAAGGAGGCGCAGCACAGCCCCGGCCCAACATCTCCGGTCTCCATCCCGAGTCCCAGCGACCTCCTTCCCTCCCTCCGCCCTGGATCGGAGGCCTGGGATCGGCTGGACCGCTCGGAAAGATAGTGCCAAAGCGGAGACCTACTGAGGAAAAACTGGATGGTCCGAGTATAGTGGACGACGAATACACTCCAACGCTTCGACTGTTCTTCCGCCTCACATTAATGAATTAAAACGCTAGTTTTTTGTACATTTACGACTTCAAGCGGAGCACAGAGAATGAAGCAAAACAAAACCAGCTGATCGTTGTTGCGTCACATCAACATCACACACTAGTGGTGGAAGAGAAAGCGCCGTGTTGTCGTCTGGCTGAGCTCTGATTGGGCGAGTCAACTAAGGTAGACGCTGATTGGCTGTAAGTGCGGAATTAAAGCAGAAAGGGGCGTGGTTTGGGAATGCAAAATTATATTATTCAGAGAATTTAAACACATAAAAATTTCCACGAAAACACTTATGACAGAGTCATTCACAGCCTTTTCCTCTTTTCCACAATGCTTATTAGTCTAAGGAAGTCGGACTCATTTCCGAGAATCGCTTCTTTTGAACAGTTCACGGACTAGTTTTGAACCGAATCGGTGATTCTGGCATGATAATGTGACCCTGGACTACAAAACCAAGTTGCACGGGTTTTTCTTTTATGCCAAATTTTTTGGATTAGTAAATGCCTATGCATTGCTAAGAACTTTATTTGGACTACTTTAAAGGCGATTTTTCTCAGTATTTTCTTCAGATTCCAGATTTAAACTTAGTTGTATCTCGGCCAGCTAATGATGTCCTATGCTTACAAACCATACATCAATGGAACGATTATGTATATGTATAAATCTCAATTTCAAGAAATTGACCCTTATGACTGTTTTTGTGAACCAGGATCACATATATTAAGCTTTAAATCATTCCAAAAATCCCTTCCAGTGTTGCTGTTTGTGAACGTTTTCTGATGACGTTTAATTAAAATTGTTTATTGAAATGTCATGCATTCCAGTTCAGTTTATTGCAGCAATTATGTAGCTTTTAAAATATTATTTAATATTACTATATACATATTAATAATTATATATTTCTTCATAATTTTAATGCTTTTTATTATAAAAAATGTAAAAAAAAAGAAATGCGTAATTGTAATATAGTCAAGTAATTTCTTAACATTGTATTCATATTTCTGCAGGTAAACTCTCTTCTCACCACATCGGTTTAATGCTCTAATGTCTCACTCATATTTATTTGCATCTAACAATGACAAAAGAAATGAAATCCCACAATGTTTTTAATAATCATTTGTTGCTTTGTTTTATCAAATCTAGAAAGAAAAAAAAATGCACAGATTTTTATTACATTAGCAGCACATTTGGAGTAGAAAATATCCATTTATGATAGTCATTGCATACAAGGTTAATTATCATTTTGGTGCTTAATAATCATTTGCTTTTTTTTGGAATCAATTTCTTCAAACATTTCCCTGTTAAGGTGAATTAATACTGCATGACAAAAACTATTGCGTACCACACATTTGGGATCAGCCATCCCACCACAGCACATCGTAATAAAATCAACAGGCTTTAATCACTTTAAAGTGTAACTTTTGTAGTGAAGGGTAAAAAGTGTCTGAGAAAACAAACAAGAGATGGTCCCCGATTATTATTGTTTTCGCGCTCTTTCCAGATCCCATGGTGTTTCAGTGCTAAAGATCAAATTAAAGAGGAAAACATTTAATACTTTAAGAATATGTCATTAGGTGACTGCTTAGACAATCTTTTGTTAAACAGCACTATCAAAATATTGTTTTATGACAATACAATACCTTAAAATCCCAGACAACCATGGCACCATCTAAGCCCACACTGCTGAATTTCTGCACCTTGGCTTTCGGCCCTTCCAGAATACATAGCTGACTACAGTAGAAACAAAGCCTTAGCAAACTGCAATGCAATTTCTCCTAAATGTGAGCAAAATACAAAAGGTGCTTAAATAGATAGTGCTTGCATATGTCAAGCCTTATATTACGTGATGCTGTTCTGGTGCAGACTGCCCAACCCAGTTTCTTCCTCCTCAGTAGTTGCTTTTTTGTCCAGATTACGGAAATGCTGCATGGCAGACATGTTGCCCTTGGAGCTCTGCTTGGGAATGTCCACTTTCTTCACAAACTCCAAGCATCCAGGACCCTTGTATGAGAACTGATAAGGACAACAGTCGTGGCCCTAAAATCCCCACCAAAGACATATGCACAAAAAGGTGTTAATATTAAACAGGTATAAGGCACTGTGGCACATCCGAATCCAATGATAATGTCACATCCTGTCTACTGAGATACCTTCATGTATTATATGTGTGCTTTATTCCATGACAGTTGAGATCAAATGTAAATATGCCATCTGAAAGTTGTGGATGGTACACTGACTGAGTTTACAGCCAAACTCGAAACCCATCTTTTTTCTCTGGCTTTTAACTGTTGTTAATTATGTTGTGTTAGTTCTGTTTTGTGCTGTAATTTGTTTTTCTGAGTGCTAATGTAGTTTACATTTGGTTGATTGTACAGAGTTGGTTTGTAGTCAGTTTGTGTGTAAATGTATGTTTTTGACCAACGTTTTCCACTTTTTACACCATTTCCATTTATGCAAATTAGTCATGTTCACTCAGTCATCACCAAAGCTCTCTCTATTTTCTGGTAGATTATTAAACTCTTATATATTTTGCATTTATTTGAACTCACTCAAAACATTTTAACACTACAATGATTTATCTTAACTCATTTAATTTTTTTTAAAGATAAACCATGGAGACCAATCATTTTACGGCTTAGTATGAAACGGTAAGTGATGGAAAATTCCTTACCGCAGCTACAATCTCAGCCTCACTGACATACAGCACGCTCAGCAATGGAAGATGTCCTGTTGTCAACTGAGTAACCCTGCAATGCACAAAATTTAATATGTAGGAAGTATAAAAGTGACTGGTACAGGTCATACTGTTCATGTTATTAATTTCAGGCAGCAGACTCCAGTGGTTTTTATGGATGCATGGAAATCAAGGATAATTGATATTTAATTATTTTAGTTTGATTTACTTACTATGTATATAAAGTAATGGAGCTCTACAAAGCTAATTTTTATTTGTAAATGTTTGTATTACTTTTTTCCCTTTGTGGCATCTGCTACACTGATGGCACTGTTGTGGCTAACCCAGGCCAGAGCATCACCAGATGGAGAGAAACTGACACTGTGCACCCAGCCACCACACTCTTTATACTCCAGAAGCACCTCTCCAAAGGGCATTTTGGACCCCAGGGTGTTGGTCCGGGCTTGTCCTCGATGTCCTTGATATATGCAGAAAAAATTCTATACCAATAAAAAGATATATGTTACCAATAAAATGGTTTGCAAAGCAGCATGGTGCGTAAGTAGTCTGATTATTCAAACCTGCAGTTCAGGTCAGCTGAGCCAGCTGCCAGCAGTACGTTATTGGGATGCCAGTCTAGACTCAGAACGGTGGAGTTAATGGGCTTCTTGATATGCTTACTCAGCCACCTATAGAGTCAATCAGGAACACAAGAGATGTGGGTATGGATGAGATAATACATATGTTTAGTAACGTCTATCTCAGCAAGTGAAAAAAAAAAAAAAAAAATCTTTTAAAAGCAGGTCTCACCAGTCATTCTCCTTTTCAAAGTAGCACACTGCAATAAGTTTAGCCCCACTTCCAAGAGCAAACTTGTTCTCAAGAGGGGACCACTTGACACACGTGGCAGCTCGATTAATGCGAACCAGCACCAACGTTGGCTTCCAAACCCCATCCTTAAGGGTCCATACATAGGCATTCCTATCTGAGGCACATGTCACTATACGGTTGGACTCTGGGGCCCAATCAATCCCTAAGAATGAATTCAGTTGTTAAAGATGTTTTTTTATTATTATTATTACTATTATCAGAATCTATATGTACTATAGAATGGGGTATATAGTATATCACACGTTACATGACCAAACTAGAAAACGGGTCTTAACACATCCGACTGTTGGAGAAATTGTCAACAGAAGAAGGAACTGATGACAATATCTATGAATGGATGAAGTAGTCAGCCTACCTAGCTAGTTGTTTTTATTGTTGGTGTTTCAATAATTTTGATATCTGAATGTTAGTTAGTATAAAGAAGAAGAAATTTTTTTTAGATATCAGGCTGCAAGTGTTGGATGTTTGCTATCCTCATCTTTGAGGTGTCATTTGAAGGCATCTTGAGTAAAATAAATGACCTGAACTGGAAGTGACAACACATGTTTGACAGAATACGGAAGTTTATTGCGCAAAACCCCTTTTGTGCAGTTTTAGTAAATGGAAAATGTAAATCTTATCTAAATTTGCGATGGAATCAAAATTAAACTCTGTGACCTATTCATCCATGCATAATTTTTACATTTGTTTTGACCTTGTAATTTATCAAAATGTCTCTCAACAATAAACCCCTCCCTTTCCATACATCTGCATGCTTGCATTCAGATATGCCTTCATCCAATCAATAATGGTGGATCGAACCTTTTTCATTCGGACACATGTCACAATACAGAAGAAATGTCTGTCACTACTTCTTTCATTGCAACTAAGTTCCAGCTATTATAAGACTCAGTTGTAGACTTGCACTGTTTACAGTGGTTTATGTAATACCTTTGATTGGTGCACTGAGATAACGTTTGTTTTATGGGTCAGTCTCACAGAATCGGTGGGTTAATGACTAATGTGGCAGCTATTCTCTTTTGTCTTACCTGTGATTCGCCCACTGTGTTCTGTCAGTACATGAACCTTAGTCCATTCCTTTCCTTGCTTTTGGTATATGTACACAACGTTGCTGTTGGGACTTACTGCAATTTCTAATAATAAAAAAAGATATAATATTATTATTTTATTATATTCAGAAAAACGGTCTTTAAAAATCATTTCGATTGGAATTTTTGGCAGACAAACCCCATGTATAAAGCAGCAATATTACAACAAGTTCATAGCAAACTGATGATTTATATGAAGAAGTGCAGCTTTTCTCCCAAAGACAATCTGATATTCCTCTGAGTAGATTATAATGGATGAAAATGGGACTGCAGGCAGCAACGCAGGGGATGTAATTTACATTGAAATGTAGCTCAACTAGTTTGCTCTTACGTGTCCGGTCTTTGTTCCAGGCATGACAGGACAGAGGCTCCAATCCAAAGCTATAGAGGGACATGTTTCAACAGGGAAACCCTGGAATGCACAGCAGATGTCAGGAAGAGCATGCAATCATGAAAATGAATGTGACTAAAAAGCTTGCAGTTCTCCGCCCAGATATCATTGATTGTCCTTTTTCTAAATGTTATAATTTCTCCTTAGTGAGCCGGTTTCATTCACATGGTACATTATAACCACATGTCACAGTCAGCTGTAGTCAGCTATGTATGTCACAATTTCCAAGATATGGAATCATTACCAAAACACAACATTTCCATAATTACAAGTGAATTAAATTAATTTTGCCAACATGTTAACAGAGTTCAGTTCTACAAGAGTCATTCTTCTCTATCCAGTTCTTATTAGGATATAGGTAATTTACAGTACATTAATATGACTGAGCAGTGATTGCAGATTTGTACACCAAACAACAACTCTTCCTGACTATGGAATATTAACTATGCCCTCACCTTTATCTCTTCCTCTCTTTTGCTAGATAGTGATATATCCCTATATCCTTGTGCTGGAGAGCTTTTGGAAGGCTATGTTCGTGGACTCTGGGCAGTCGACACGAATGAGGCTGAGCAGTCGTAAGAAAGGCTTCAGAGGCAGCAGGGAGGAGATAAGAGGGGTGTGTCTTCATATCCTGATAAGGCACCTGGCCTGTATGGTCTTATGATAATGGGTTATATTTTAAAAATAGATAATTTTTTCACTTAAATGGACAGTTAAAAAATGAAATTTCCATCATCATTTACTCACCATAATGTCATTCCAAAGAACATAAAAGAAGATGTCTTGAGAATTGTCTTTGTTTCCCATGCAATGGAAGTCAATTTGGTTTGGCCAAAATTCTTCAATGTTGTTGTTGCGTTTCACAGAAGAAAGAAAGTCATGCATCTTTGGGACGACATGAGGGAAATTAAATGGTGGCAGTATTTTCATCCTTTTAAATTACACTTCACCACTTCATCTGTTGTGTTTTATCTTCAAATAGTTCTTTCTGCTTGTATTATTGTATTTTATTATCCTTTGTATGTCAGTATGGTTAAACATCCTTTTCGAATAAATAAATAAATGTATGTGCTGAATTTAAGGAAATTAACCATGGTTTTACAACAAAATAAAACCAAAAAACATTGTTGCTATAGTTAAACCATGGTATTTGTAGTAAAACTGTGGTTATATACGTGTTTAGAAATCACTGATCTATAATATAGTAATGGTAATAGTCTTTATATAGATCAGTGTAATCAATACGCCATAAAACCTGAGAGATAGATATGTTGGTGTTACTGGTAAAGTATTAGTTTTGTTGCAGTAAAGAACGCAATTTCAGTGGTGTTTATGACCCTGGTTGAATAAGGACAACACTAGGCTTGGGTTTATGTAGACTTAACCTCTTCATCTTCATTAGATCCAAATCACACAGGCTCTCTCAGCTTTAAACACGTGGAAAATTAAATACGTTCTTTTTGAAATGCAATGTCACGACATGGGGGACCGCAAAATATAGTCTAAACACTTAGCACATGTAGCACATCATGTGAGTCAGAATGTAATAAATGAGCTCAGTCTGAACCTCGATCTCCTCTCAGTACAAAAACAACCCCTTGCCCTTTAAGGTTGTCAGGAGTAACGGGCATTGACGTCAATCGTTGTGTTGTGATTGGTCATAACCATTTCCGGTGAGGCAACCGTCCATCCAAGGACTGTGAGAAAGCCCGTGTAAACGGAGTTAAACACGTACATAGACTCATCCAAGCGACTCAGGTATGAATCTTTAATAGCAGAAGTCTTCGCCGTGACAGTTGTTGGTGTCGATGCGTGGGCTGACGGCCTCTTAGAGAGGTTCGTGTAACGCGGTCGGCTTCCGCTGTTGTTTGAATGTAACGTTAGTTTGCAAGATGGCGTATTTGCTGCTTGACAAAACCGCTCACAGAAAACACCGAGCTGCACGAGGCTGCAGGGTCACGCTGATTGACGTTCACACACGTGCCTAGCAGCTTGTGTTTACAATGTCATGCTTCTTTCGCATTAAAATAATGTTATGTTCACATGACCGATTAGCGTTGACTTGAGAAACGCCTGTGGGGATGCGAACTGTGAATTTGATGAGCTCAGGGGCCCCGACAGGAACTAGGGGCCACGGTATGACTGTCAAAATACAACACTGATTAAAAAAAATATATATATGTTACTTGAGAGAATGTTCTGTGCTTATTAGCTTAATCACCTACGTATTTATTAGAAATATAGGAGACAATGTTGTTCTTGTTGCGGTTTGACAACTTATTATTTGAAATTGTTTAATGTTGTATTGGGTTGCAGCAACACTACGTGTTTTTTTTGTATCATTGGTACTTTTTTTTCATTAAGATATGATCACGAAAAGTTTCATTTAATTTAGTAATAGAAATGGAAAAAAACGTATTAAAAAATTATATTTGTGTAATGGAAACATTTTATTGATTTTGTTAAGTTAGCATTTGAATCCGTTGGAAAATTCACTTTTCAAAATAGTTTTTAGTCCGTGTCTTGTAACGGCAGATGGACTGGACAAGTTCATTGGTCAACATGTCTGGGAAGCTCTTAACTCTGAAAAACATGGTAAGGGGTTTAATTTATATGTGTATAAATGTAGGAAGTTATTTTAACCACAAGAACATCTACACATGATCATACACAGGGGTGGGTGTATGAGAAACCACTGAAGTGTAAATATAATAGAGTAATTTTTCCTCATAACTAACACAAATATATTATATGCCTAATTAAATGACTTCCATAACAGTTTCGTCTGCAAAATTCAAAATAGTACAAAATATTTTGTAGTATCTCAGTTTGTTTTTGAATTTAAAGTCCACATGTAATCAGATTTGACTCTGTTTACTCAGCACGCAAGTCTTGTGGTAAACAGTTCATCTAAGTGCATGTCCAAATAAAAAGAATGGTTTGTCTTCATAGTCGTAGTTAACATAAGAGAATTTGCTTCTCCTCTGGAATGATGTTCCTTCTCGGATGACGTCTGTGTGACGCATGAACAGAGCATCCGCTCGCCTTCAGCTGTCAGTCTGCTGCCAGCTTGAGATGGCCCCGCCCTCAGGATCCCATTTCATTCAGAAATACATCACAACGTTGCTTGCAACTTCAGATTCAAGCAGACTTTACAGTAAAAATTTGTGAAAACTTCATGGCGTTACAGTTTAGAAGGCATGATGATTGTCAGATCTTCACATTTCAATGCAAATAATTGGTCTTATGATGTTTTTGGCTCATGAAGAAGGATTGGTTGGGTTTCATGAAGTGCATGTGTCGGGTCAGCAGGTCACTATGGCGTCCAGCAGTACGAGCAGTGAAGAAGAGAGGAACTTGCGGGAGTGTGAGCGCTACGTGCAGAAGCACAACATCCAGCAGCTGCTGAAGGACTGCATTGTGCATCTGTGCACTAACAGGCCTGAAAGACCCATGGCTTTCCTCAGAGAGTACTTCGAGAGGCTTGAGAAGGTCAGTCATTTTTCACGGGAAACCGCATGCTCTTACAGTCGGTGTTCTTTAGAAATACTCTTTTGCTCTAAAATTCCAGTGCCTCAATTGTTGTTTATGTGTGTCAGGAGGAAGCTAAACAATTGGTCAGCCAGCAGAAGTCCAGCTCTCGCTCAGACTCCCGTGAAGATGAGGTTTCTCCTCCCATGAACCCTGTGGTTAAGGGCCGACGGCGCCGCGGTGCCATCAGTGCAGAGGTCTACACCGAGGAAGACGCAGCGTCTTATGTCAGAAAGGTAACTTTTAGTTTGCGTTTGTGTCATTCTTTTAGAATTTTTCTACCACACAAATAACATTGTTGTGCTGAATTCTACATTACAACAGTACAATTGCTCTTTAGTGAGAAAATATCTTTTGCTGTTTTTCACAGGTCATTCCTAAAGATTATAAAACTATGGCTGCTCTTGCTAAAGCGATTGAAAAGAATGTGCTCTTTGCTCATCTTGACGACAATGAAAGAAGGTGACACATTTTGTCGATTGAAATATTCAGTGTAACTATACGGTCTGTTGTCATTTATTGGAAGTGACATGTTTTACTCTTCACAGTGACATATTTGACGCCATGTTCTCAGTCACTTACATTGCAGGAGAGACCGTGATTCAACAAGGTAAGGCTTCTTTTTAGCAAGAGCTGAATGTGTAAAAATAGGACAAATAAATTGATTTCTGTATGGGATTTCTCATTTCAGGGGACGAGGGGGACAATTTTTATGTTATTGACCAAGGTGAAATGGATGTAAGTGCAGTGCTTTCAAATTAGCGATGAATCAGGATGTAATATGATAATGCATAAATGTGATATATGGATGGATATATTTGAAAGTGCTGTTGTTTTTTGAAGGTGTACGTCAACAACGAGTGGGTGACCAGTATTGGAGAGGGTGGCAGTTTTGGGGAGCTGGCTTTGATCTATGGGACTCCCAGAGCAGCCACTGTCCGAGCAAAGACCAACGTCAAGCTGTGGGGGATCGACCGGGACAGCTACAGGAGAATACTCATGGTTAGTATACGACTTCACTGATTAGTTATTCATTTTTTTAATTTAAACTGATTTGTCTTGTTTACTGTCCGTGCTTAGGGAAGTACTCTGAGAAAGAGAAAAATGTATGAGGAATTCCTTAGCAAGGTCTCCATTTTGGGTGAGTTTGATGTTTCGTCTGCCATAAATTTGTATTTTTTTATGTTCTTTTATTGTAATGTATATTTGCAGGTTGTGTCTTTGTGTGTGTGTGTGTGTAGTTTGCCTTTTGTGGTGATAACATGCTGACATTATTTGCGCAGAGTCTCTGGATAAATGGGAACGGTTGACAGTTGCTGATGCCCTCGAGACGGTCCAGTTTGAAGACGGCCAGAAGATTGTTGTGCAGGGACAACCAGGAGATGAATTTTTCATTATTCTAGAGGTAGCTTTCCTTGTTAAATCTATTCATTCAAATCTACTCATCCGCATCTCCAACAAGTTTTGTGTTAGTTAGAGTCATATGGTTTTATATACTACTTCGATGATGGTGGAACTGAAAGTGTAGTCCTGGAAGAACAGACGTATTGATTCGGACTTGTGTCCTCAGGGTTCGGCAGCAGTCCTGCAGCGACGGTCGGAGAATGAGGAATTTGTAGAGGTTGGAAGACTTGCACCATCTGACTACTTTGGTAATTGTGTTTTCTTTACATTCTGTGAAATCAATCATGCCGCGTATATTTAACCATATCCCAGAAATCCCTTTGCTAATGTGAGTCCATGATGAGTGTCCGTAAGTGCACGTTAATGTGTGTGTTTGTTTCTCTATGGCTCTTTTCTGATTTCCCTCTGTATGTGTTTCAACAGGTGAGATCGCTCTCCTCATGAACCGGCCTCGTGCCGCCACCGTGGTTGCTCGCGGCCCGTTGAAGTGCGTAAAACTGGACCGTCCGCGGTTCGAACGCGTGCTCGGCCCCTGCTCAGATATCCTGAAGCGAAACATTCAGCAGTACAACAGCTTCGTGTCTCTGTCCGTCTGAGGCGCTCTAGGCTCTTTCCTCCTCTATTGCAGGGTCCACCAATGCAAATCCGCTTTATTTTCTTACTTTTCTTTATGCATTTTCCAACACCCAGGTGCCCATTGACTTCAGTGTTCTCTCTCTCTCTCGCTATCTGTTTGTTTGATTCGTGCTGTACCCTGTCGCGTTCGTATCCATCATAGATTTACCATAAGGCTGATTGTTAGTTTTGCCTGAGAAACGAGCCAGTCATTGTGCCACAGATGCCTGTCATGTGAACATGTTGAACTAACAAGGTCTGTTGGGATTGTCTTTCTCCTCCAAATTGCTTGACGTTTCTGTATAACAGTGTTTCGAATGGAATGAAGGAAACCAGTGGCAGGGTTAACAGTCATGTAGTCTATCTATTCAGTGTATGATGATCTTAATTGAGGCATCGGGTTTCAGAATCTGTTTCCCCTCGCTCATTTCAAGCATTTGAGTATAGGGAAGCCAAAGGCATAAATCCATGTGTGTTATATTGTTTTACTGGAGGTACTGAAGTTAAAATGTCACCATGTTTATCATGGTGATTAGCTTTGCTCTTTTATTGTTATTGCTGCACATATATAGTGTATGTAAATTATTATATATTAGAAGTAAATGACCACAACCATATTTTTTTGCACAGTTTGATATCTATAGATACGTGTGTGTGTGTGTTTTATATATATATATATATATATATATATATAAAATACACTTTATATGCGCCTGCTGTTTTTCATTGTGGCATGTGATCCCATTTCATTGGACTTTTTCATTTTCTGTTGGATGTTTTGTTCTCCCTTCATCCTTCATGCTACACACAGGCTTGCACTGGACTCACCAACATTAGACAAATCTCCTTTTAAAGTTAGGTTTTGTTTCGCATTTTCTCCCTTCTGAAATGCCACCTGCTGCAAATGCTTTTCTTTGTTTGTTTCCCCCACAAAAAGGTGATGTTATCTTGTGTTCAACATTGCGTTTAAGTTCAGAAAAAAGTAGGAATGTTTGGTTTTGATGAATTAAGAAGGGTTACAGAAATGTAATGGTTAATGAAATCTGACAGAGTATGTGAGGATGCTCCTCGACAGGAAGTGACCACTTGGTGACCTCTTTAACCAAGTGAAGATCCCATGTGATGTGTATGAGAACTGTTTTGAAATCCCAAATGCCCCCCTTTCTTTCTTTCTTTCTAATTTTTTTTAACAGAGCAGGACTAAGACAAGTAGTTTTCAAATGATCAGTGTCCTTTTTTGATCGAGAATTAAGAATATACTCCTTAGTTAAATCACAGTCTTAAAACAGGGCCAGTATTTACCGCTTGTGTTGAGGTCATGGGGTTCGGATCCATCATATATAGATGTGCGATCCACTACTGCCACCATCTTAATCTCTTCTCAGATATTGTTCTTGGGGTTCTCGGAGTTTTGTTGTACGATTTTACTGGGGGGTACAATAGTGTTAACTGTTGTTGAAGGTAGATTTTAATTGTCACACAGAGATATTCTTGTATTATTTGAAAACAGTTGATGTGAATTTTAAATTTGTGTATTTTTGTTTCCCACACATCTTGTGTTATGTAGTTACACAGCTGTCCAGCTCCTTTATACTGCAGACTCGAGCTAATTTAGGCTTTGAAAAGTGCCTTATTTCTTTACTTTCATAGTGCATAGCCAACAGAAATGTCCTTGTAGTTTTTTCCCCTCCCAAATCTATTCATAATGTCAGCTTGTTACCTGTATTATCTGTAAACGACAATATATTTTTTTTCATCGGTATATACAGATATCCTTAGCAGTGTCATTTATTTAGACTTGAAGCTCCAGGAATTAAGAGTTTATTTAACTGAACTGTCCCAAAATTGCTATGTTAATTAAAGAAAGGTGCAAGTAAACTGACCTAGATTTTGTGTTTTTATCTTCAACGTTTGACTTTGTCCGACTGACCACACGGAGGAATCCTTTTCTTTTACCTCTCTGACGCTTGATGTAAGGCCTTTACTGCAGTCTTCTGGGAAAAGATGCTCATTCCCCGATTCTGCCCCTTTAGACTGGATTATAATTTCAGAATCGGTCAAATCTTGGTGCTGTAGCTTTAAAGACACAATCTGCACCCTTAATGATATGTGAAGAGTAGCCTTTGATTAACCTGTTCTACTGTCTATTCACTGAGTGGTTTATGCCTCATGGTGGGGTTGAATAAATAAACATGTTGAAGTAATTTATATAGCCCTTAATGTAAACTGTGACACCATTTGTTAATAAAATTGCTAAATGGTGTACTTGTTATTGCTCATATATGCATTGCTTTGTTCATTTAACTTAATTTGGCAGTGCAGAATAGATCAAATGAACCATAAGTCTTTCCCGGTTTTCTGTAGACTGCATCATTTAAACTTGTAATTCGCTCCCTTTTATGAATAAATTAAGTGACTTTTTCCACAGCTAACTCAATTTTCTGCTTGCTTTTATTGTGATTTATTTACAACTTCAGGCCCTGTTTCTTGAAGAACATTCACTGATACACTAGAAGTGAGCTTGTACCCCCCCCCCCCCACCAACCTTTTTTTAAAGTTTTCTTTTCATTCCCTGTTTGTGACTGCCGATGGTGTTTTCTTCTGAGGTTTTCAGTAAAATTGTGTTCTAGTATATACAGAGGAATTGGTAAATTTGCTTGTAGGCTTAGAGACTCCTGTTCACCCATTCTTCAGTTTGATTAGCCATCAGCACAGAGAGTTGTAAGATGTAAGAGGACCATTTTTCTATTATTCTTTTTCTATAACTGTGTATGGTTTGATTTCATTGGATGTGCTCCAGTTGTAAATCTTTTGGTATAGATTGTCCCAATGGCAGGTCAAGCAATAAAATGATTAATTCTTGAATATGTAAGTGTCTTGTGTTTCCTTTACTGTAAGTGGATGGTAAACCTGTTAACTTAGGCCTCTGGGATACAGCAGGACAAGAGGACTATGACCGCCTCAGACCACTCTCCTATCCCCAAACAGTGCGTAAATATCTCTGTGATTGGCTATGTAATCTGAAGTTTTTAAAATTTTGACAGTGTTTTTTTTTATGCTTATTTTTATTTTTTTTACTAATTTCTAGACTTCATTAATTATAATTTTTGGAATGACTCATGCATAGTCTGTTCTTTGCTCTGTAAATTATAACCAATAATACATTTTGATACACAGACTAGTTTTGTCTGTGTTGGATCTTATATCTTTTGAGCACTGAGCAGGGATTTGTGCATACATCCAACTGAATTATTAGCTTGTTCCAATATTTTTACAATGTGTTTTAAAAAATTTACCCCCCCCCCCCCCAACTTTCCTCTGCCTGTAGAATATTTCTCTCAAGGCTTCCAATATTAATACTCCTTGCGTCCTGTAATACATGCTTTTTGGATTAGATATTTTGACACAAAATACATTCAACCGAATATTGACTTTTAATTCTGTAAGCTACAGTACATCATCAATAAATACTAAAAGTTACTTGTTACAGTGTAATTTTATATTTATGTACAGACAAATATTAATTAACTACTTGTATTTGCTGTATGGTTAGGATTAGGATTTGTCTTAGGGTCACTAACATACATGCATAATTAATTGATAGTATAAAAGTAAGTAGACACCTTAAAATATTAATGATTAATAATACATTTTTAAAAAACAACATTTCTAAGAGTCTATTTGGCAGAAATGTTGATTGGATGACATCGCACTGTTAAAATGGCTGTAAGGTATATTTATTTTACAACTGTTACTTTTAAGGACTCCTCATATTATCCACCCCCAGGGAGTTGACTCTTCCCAAAATGTTTGTATTCATGTGAATTAATGGCTTTTTTTCCAGAGATTTCTGTATCATTTTCCCCACCCCTCCACACCCAACACAACAAATGCCATCCCAACTGTCTGGCGCTGGAATGACAGCTGTTCCTTTAACCCTATCCTGTCAAATAAAATCTTTAAATATATTAACCTGTTTTTTTAGGGGGTTTTAATTTCAACGTGCCGTGTTTACTTCCTTATCTATTAAATTGATATTATATTTTCACATGTGAATTGTACTGTGTTACGGTGTGGTGTGAGAAAGAAGAAGAGAGACTCACGAGATCTCCGAAAGTGTACGAACCTTGTGTTCGTCTTTCTCCGGAAATACCCCCTCAATAGTGCTGCTGCTGCAACTGAACACTGATCAGCAGTCGTAGCAGCCCACAGGCACCTTAACATCACATTTCAGGCTATTTCTTCAGATTCCTCGCTCCTCGGATACTACTCGTGCACTGCAAATGCAAGCCATTAAGTGTGTCGTTGTCGGCGACGGGTAAGATGTTGAAGAATAAACGCTAAAATTGCTTATTTTTGTACTGAGGTTTTCTTTTGGGGGAAAGCAATTGTTGCGAGAAGGAGCTGGGGAGTGGGGATCGTGCTTTGGCTCAGATCTGCTGAAACAAAATTGAGGGTTTTAACATTATTAAACATTTTTAAATATGACCGTGTTTTTCTCCGACACACCGCAGTTGTTATCATTATGGTTTAAAATTAGATTGTAGTGAGCATAGGCTCTGTTTAGTTTTGGCTGTTTTGTTAATATGCTCGTTTACAGTTGTGCGCATTTGTTGCATTTTTAAATGAATCGATTTCTCTTTAAAGTATTGTGGCAGTGATGACACATGTAAACCATGCAAACATTACACGCATCTCGTGCGGTGCAGAAATGAGATGCGCGTGTAGGGTGGAATGGCTCGTAATGATGTCATGTTTTCACACCTACGTTACATCACTAGAGCTCCGGTGGAAATGACCTAAACTTTATCGTTGACCTTTTCATAATTCATTCTTTTTTCTTTCTTTTTTTTCTTTTCTTTTCTTTTTTTTTTTTTATCAGAGCGCATCATGTAAAATCAGCATAATTCCATCCTAAATTCTTAATACGGTATTTTCCCCAGCGATGATAAACATCGAATGAAACAAATAGTTGCATTGTAATTGGTATTTGGTAGATATCTACTAGCATTTGTTTTTATTATCATTTCATTGCCCATACCGGTTATTTTTTAACATTAAAGTATTACATAACCACTATTCATCCTTTTTTTATAAATGTGGTTTTATTAACAAAGTTCGGGAGAAGCACGATCAGATAATCATCCAATTTGGTACAGGTGCATCTCGTTTAGCTAATCATCTTATAGCACGCACGCGTATATATATCCAGTCTTCCTACCTCCTGTCCCACGACAGTTTTTCGGCAACCCTCCTCCACCCCAACTCCTCACTTCTAATCTATTTATCCCAAATTGGGATAGGGGGAGTTATTTGGGTTCGGGCTATGCTCCGGGCCCGGACCCCTCCCCCAGGACAGCACGCCAAAATATGCCTACTATTTGCCTTCAGATTAGATGTAAGGGTGAACTCGTGAATCACTAGATAATTATTAGACTACAACAATAGAATGCAATATGTAGCCTACTATACAATTTTAACAATAATGATACTAATACTGTTTTAGCTTAAAATACATGTCAAGCAGAAAGCATATTGGCCAAACCGTTTATTATCTCTACTGGTGTGATTTGTACTTATTTAATGGTATTAGTTCAATGTATGGGCTTAATTCATAGTTTCTTTTAGACCATGGAGAATTAATATTTGCTGTTTCATTGTAACCATTTAGCCCCTGTCTCATGGTACACGCTTTCTGTCATTTTCAATGTGAAACTCACAGCCTAATGATCTAATGACAGGAATACAAATTCAGGTTTCTAAGCCCTCAAACATACTTGCTATTTTAGCCTGCTTACTTATTTTTTTCTATTTTTGCCACTTTTATTATCATACTTTCTCACTCTTACTCTTCCTTTCCTATTTTTTTTTATCACTTTTCACCCAGCTGCTGCATTTCCTGTCTATGCTCTTTCCTCCTCTTTCTGTGTAAGTGCATGCAGAGTGTGTTTTTCATGACAAGAAGCTGTCACCCTGTATTCACTCCTCATCCGGCGGGGCAGTTCATTTGACAACAGGACTGTGAATTAGTGTCTGCCAGTGTGCCATCGAGCCCAAGAGTGAATGTAATGCCTGAATGAATAACTACAGGCCTTTCTACAATTGTTTTCTTGATGTGCCGTGTATGTGCAGTCCTCGGTCCTCAGTACTGCAGTCACACTCACCACTTAGCGTCTTTTGTATTTCAGTGCCGTGGGTAAGACATGCCTGCTCATCAGCTACACCACTAATGCCTTCCCAGGAGAGTATATTCCCACAGTGTGAGTACAGTTTGATACTTTGAAACGGGAATTATTCCTGTGTCTCTGCTACCCATGTGTGTTCACAGTTCACTTCTGTGGATGTGTTTCTGAAATGTTCTGACCCTCAGATTTGACAACTACTCTGCCAATGTTATGGTGGATGGTAAACCTGTTAACTTAGGCCTCTGGGATACAGCAGGACAAGAGGACTATGACCGCCTTAGACCACTCTCCTATCCCCAAACAGTGCGTAAATATCTCAGTGATTGGCTATGTAATCTGAAGTTTTTTAAATTTTGACAGTGTTTTTTGTTTATTTTTATTTTTTTACTCATTTCTAGACTTCATTAATTATAATTTTTGGAATGACTCATGCATAGTCTGTTCTTTGCTCTGTAAATTATAACCAGTAATACATTTTGATACAGAGACTAGTTTTGTCTGTAGCTGGATCTTATATATTTTGAGCACTGAGCAGGGATTTGTGCATACATCCAACTGAATTATTTGCTTGTTCCAATATTTTTACAATGTGTTTAAAAAATTTGAATCCCCCCCACTTTCCTCTGCCTTTTGTAATGAAAATGACAAATGACATTACCGTTCAAAGGTTTTGGGTCAGTACGATTTTTAAAATACTTTTATTCAGCACATTAAACTGATCAAAATTGACAGTAATTACACTGCAAAAAAATTAAAAATTACAAATAAAATAAATAAATAAAAATATATATGTAAACAAATGTATTCTCTTACTTAGTATTTTTGTCTTGTTTTCCAGTATAAATATCTAAAAATTCTTAAATCAAGGTGAATTTACTGTTCAAGTAAAATGACTTAAGATATCTTAAGATATGTCTTGTTTTCTGTAAAAAATAAATATATATACAAATTTTGTACTTAAAACAAGCAAAAATATCTGCCAATGGGGCAGAAAAAAATTATTGTCTAGCCTTTGAATTAAGATTATGTTTCTTACCCCATTGGCAGATAATTTTGATTGTTTTAAACAAAGACTAACAAACTTTTGAGAATTTTTTTTTTAAAAAAGAGACTTAATATCTTAAACCTTTTAATTGTCAAGTAAATTCATCTTGATTCAAGAATGTTTAGATATTTATACTAGAAAACGACAAAAATACTAAGTAAGAAAATCAATTTTGCAGTGTTTAATGTTACAGAACATTTATATTTCAAATAAATGCTGTTCTTAACTTATTATTCATCAAAGAATCACTGTTTCCACAAAACAAATTCAACTTTGCCATTACAGGAAGACATTACATTTGAAAAGATATGAAAATAGAAACAGTTATTTTAAGTTGTAATAACATATCTCAATATAACAGTTTTTACTGTATTTTTTTATAAAATAAATGAAGCCTTGGTGAGCTTAAAGACCTTCTTTTAATAATATTTTTTAATAATACATTGCACAGACTCCACACATTTGTTTATATGATAAATGATTTAAAAAGGTTATAAAAAGTTTTCAAAAATGATTATTCTGTTTTCTGACAACCTCAGCATTATATAATGCAGTGTAATCAGAAATGAATAATTGATGGCATTGATTTTTACAAAGAGTCTCCTTTGCTTTCTACAGGATGTTTTTTTAATTTGCTTCTCACTGGTGAGCCCTGCTTCCTTTGAGAATGTAAGAGCAAAGGTTAGTATCCACTGAAGAATAAGAAATAGCTCTTGAGCATTTTGATTCCTCAACAACATCCACAGTGTATTAGGGTGCCTTGTGTTAACCAGGTTTCTCTTTGCAGTGGTACCCTGAGGTTCGCCATCACTGTCCAAACACCCCCATCATACTCGTGGGCACTAAACTTGATCTGCGAGATGACAAAGACACGATTGAACGTCTGCGGGATAAGAAACTAGCTCCCATCACTTATCCGCAAGGGCTTGCTATGGCAAGAGAGATTGGTAAGAACGTTTTTTTTTATGTATATGGTTTATTTCCTTTTTTTTTTTTTTAACGAACCTACACTGAAAACCAAAATTGGTGTTTTCAAAAAAAAAAAAAAAATGCTGGTACATCTTACAAACAATTACTAAGAAATGACTAGTGCAATTAATTAAACAAGAAAATGTAAATATATATATATGTATCAAGCGTACTTAGTCTTTGTTTTACAACAAAAAAATGTAAGTACTTTTTCAATGTGCTATAATAGTGTTATGTCATTGCCACGGGGAACTGTATCATGTATAGTTGGCTCATTGAAATCTTTGGCTTTCAGGTGCTGTGAAGTATCTGGAGTGCTCTGCTCTTACTCAACGGGGTTTAAAAACTGTGTTTGATGAGGCCATCCGCGCTGTTTTATGTCCTCCACCTGTAAAGAAGAGGGGCAAGAAGTGTACTGTATTCTGAGGAACATTTTTTTGATTGATATGCCATGTAAACTGTGGGCTCCTGCTCTTCAGCTCTGCTGTTATCAACAGATAAATCCAGCTTGTGAGGTGACAAACTGCAGAGACATGCATTTCCTTGGCCTGTCTGGTATAACTGATATATCAACGTAAATATGCCAAATTTGCTTTGTTTTTTATTTACCTTTGCCTTAAATTGTTGGTTTAATGTGAACATTTATTGGAAGAGAATGACGTAAGGCCATGGCATCAGGATGAATAACTATTTACTGAAGAACCGGCAGAGCTAACTGTAAGGTTCTTTGCCCTGTTGCAACAAATGTTACATTTTTATGAGCTTATTGTGGAAATCGTGACTATTCATATTTTATCTGCACATAATTTTCCCTTTTGGGATCTGTAAATGTGTCAGAAGATTATATACATAAGATATTTTGCGAAGTTAAATGCTCTCACCTGAGGGGTGACGGTAAATGCATTCTTAAGCATTTTATTTTCAGCTTTTATCACCTGTTAAACATTTCATACTGTACCTGTGTTTTAATGTGACTACTGTATGTGATAATTTGTTAAATAATGATAGAAATATTACACACTGAAATATTAGTTTGTCTATAAAGTACTATTATGTGATACTATAAATAGAAATAATACTATATAAAATAAGCTGTAATCACAATTGTCTGTAATGGACCTCATTCTGCAACTTACAATGAAAACCATTTTGTCTAGATGGTCCATTTTGTTTTTTTGCTTAACATTTTCCTATATATTTTGATATGTTTCAAACACGATGAAATGAAATGTGCCATTAATGATTTTTGTGCAGGGCTAACAAAATGTTTTAACAGTTGTGTTCAGATGATTCTTTGAAATGTTCTTTTACCTTTTAATGATTAATATTTCAATTTTAATGATTAAAAAACATTTGCCATTTGAGCATGTTTTTGTTAGTATGCATTAACATTAGGCATTTTTGTTTTTATTGAACTAATGACTGAAAATTAAATCACTTGCACATACAGTACATCATCTCAGTCGCAGTTTAAGTTCTTGTCAAAAATAAATCAGAACAAGACGTGAGATCATTGTGAAGGTAAGGTTGTGGCTGTTATGTGGTCTTTTATTCATTTGCTAAGCAACATCTGTATACTGTACAACAGCTAACAGGTTATTATAAACTCTATAATAAACTCTTCAGTGTACAATATCCCTTAGTACATAACTAGACCTGACTAACACCCAAACTAGGGTGACCAGATTTCTGACATGCAAACTGGGGACATTACCTTGTTCAGTGGTAATAAATAAATAAATAATAAAATAATAATATTGAAGTCTCACTGTTGTTATCTATAAATATAATATGCAAGTATATATATATATATATATATATATATATATATATATATTTTTTTTTTTTTTTGGTTCCATATGCTATTATTGTAATTAGTAACTATTATAATGTTCACTAAAAATCTAAGTAAAAATCTAAATAGTAAATATTTTAAGCATTTTAAATAGTAAAGTGGTCATTAGAGTATTATATTGACAAAATTGACTTTACAAAAACACATCAAAAATAAAATAAATATGAGGACATATGAGATATATATATATATATATATATTATCAGACATAATTATAATATATATTTTTTTTTTTTGACATGCGTGTGCAGTGACGTCTCCGCGCTGCAAGACGTCGACCACGCGCACTCTCATGCCCCGGATGTGTTTGTGTGCTCTGTTTCTGCAGAGGAGGAGGAGATGCCACTACCCGTGCAGGTCTTTAACTTTCAGGTAAATTAGCGCATTTAAATGCTTTTCCGTCTTCTTCCACAACACGAGAGCAGCTAAAAGCAGCGCACCGAGTCGAAGCGCCTCAGTTTCCAGTGTCGATCCCTCCCCCGCCGCAGCCGTTGAGATGTGTTAGCTCGTCTAGCAGGAGCTCGTCAGTCACAGCGGCCCTCGGGACGCGACCAGTTTAGCGACAGCGCGCCTCTATCCGCCCGAGGAACGGGACCAGGGCAGTTTAGACAGTCAATACATCCAACAGAGCTGCTTTGGTTTACACCCAAACTGGTCCAGTAGGTTTTCTCGCGGTTGTTTCTGAAACACTGGGGGAGAAACTTTCTTTAGCCGGCTAAGTGTATGTAGCAAGCTGCCTGTTTTGTATCAGTTAGCCAGTGTGCTTAAACTCAGGCTGTGTTTTGTGATTGTGCCTCGCTAGAACGCATCTTATGCTTCGTCTAAGTGTCCTACAGCTTCATATGAGGCCCTTAAATACTGTCTATGTAGACTGCTCGTTAGGTTTTTAGCAGAGGTGAATATAGAGCACTATTTCAATTTAAACCTGATCAGGTTTTCTTGACCAAAATGATTAAACACCGCGGAGCTGCTCATATTTTATTGAGCAGAATTTTTAATTTTAGAAACCGTAGCTAGATTCAGTTATATTAGACTGTCATTTGTGTTATTTAAATATAGTTAATCTTGAATGGACAGACCAGGTCACTTAATGCAGTTTTATGTAGTGTATAAAAAGTTTGTCTCGTAACCGTTTATTTAGGATTGGTGGACTAATCCTGTTTTAAACAAAACTTACATTTTCGACTAGTAAGATCCAATTTTGTTGTCTTTCGTCGTTATAAATCTGCGTCAAAATGTTGCATGTAAGAAGCCAGTGTGTACTTGTTGCTGCCACTCTTTCATCTAATGAATTTCTTTAAACCCTCACAATCTTCAGTTGGTTTGGTTTATCTTTATGTGTTCATTTCAACAGCTTCATCTCGTTTTTGTCCGCCCCAGTGTGATTTGATGAGCGTCCGGCTTCTTGCAGGAGTGTTTTTGGTCAGGTCCGCGGGATGCTGAAGGGCAGGTTCAGGACAGGCTCAGGGAAAGCGTGATTTTGCCAGTCAGATCAGCCTCGTCCTCATGGGTAGAGCTGAACGTCAGCGGTCAAAGCAGCGTGTCTGATCTGTTGATGGATTTTACTGCTGGATTGATTGCGTACAGCTCAAGCTCCTCATCATACTCACTGGAGGTAACCGCACAATGAAGGCAGATAGGATGTGAGGCCATCTGGAAGCCTTGGAGCTGTCGCTCAGTGTAGTGGTGTTATGTTTTTCTTTCCACACAAGATTTGTTTTGGCGGTAAGGATGTTGGTTCGTCGATGTCCGGCTACACTTGAACACATTCCTCCAGTGCCGAGTGATAAACGTGGTGTCTCGTGTGTTGACAGGGGTCTGTAGAGCCCATGCAGATAGATGCTGACCCTCAGGAAGACCAGCAGAATGCGCCTGACTCCAACTATGTTGTGGAAAACCCCACATTGGTATGTATCAATTTATACAACTGTGTACACTCTTCCTGAAGCTGTTCGCGATAATAAATCAGTAGCTTCTAAATTTGGAATTATTTTTAACAAAATATGGTGCAGCATCCAAACTCTCTTGTTGTTTTGATCATTTTCAGAATCACAGAAAATGTTTTAATTTTTTTGTTAGAGATTCTGTCTGATAACCAGTAAATGGCTAATGTTAATATTCTATATTGTAATAATTTGATATATATAAAATTTTAAATGCTACATTTGGGGGATTTAGGGATCACGGCATTATAGTTTAAAGTACAAAATATTTTCATTGTGAGATTTGCTGAAGATGCATTTTATATTAAATCATTAATGTAATTTGTATTTACCTCGGCGTTATTTAATATTGTTTATTTACTGTTATAGCATGTATTCATATTTTACTTTTTTAGGTTTTTTTATACTTCACATTTAATTTTAATGTTAGTTTAACTTTTAGTGATTTTATGTGCTTTTGTGGTTTCTATTTTTATTTTTAGTTTAGTAGTAGTTTTTATTTTTAATATTTCAAAAAATATTGAAGTTTTAGTAATTTATAGTACTTGTATTTTGCATCCAAGGCAACATATCATTGTATTTTTTGTTGTTGTTGTTTTTCAATGTAAATGTACCATATACTTTATTTCAGCTTTATTACAATCAACAAAACTATTTTAATAGTTTTTGTTTAAACCGTAACAACACTGCTTCAGCATTGCCTTTATCTAATGTTCATTTAATTTAAGTGTATAAATGGAGCATCTGTCATATTGTTTGACCATCAATTTAGCGCTGATATAATGTGAATCACAACATTTTTGGAGACTTTGTTGACCTGAGAGCTGACTTCATTTTTGCACAGGATCTAGAGCAGTATGCCTCCAGTTACAGTGGGCTGATGAGGATCGAGAGGCTGCAGTTTATCGCAGACCACTGCCCCCAGCTACGAGTGGAAGCCCTGAAGATGGCCCTGTCCTTTGTCCAAAGAACCTTTAATGTTGATGTCTATGAAGAAATCCATCGCAAACTCACTGAAGCCACAAGGCAAGTTCATTTCTTTTCTACAACCAAACATGCTTTCCTCGTGGAAATATTACATGCATGACTTTGAATAGGTTTGTACTTTAAAATATTTGTCAACACAGGGATGTGCAAGGTGTCCCAGATGCGGTACCGGAGGGGGCAGTTGAACCCCCTCCTCTCGACACAGCCTGGGCAGAATCCACCAGGAAAAAAGCCCTGCTCAAACTGGAGAAGCTGGACACTGACCTCAAGAACTACAAGGGAAACTCCATCAAAGAAAGCATAAGGTAAGGCCAAACTGAATGTCTGTCATCCTGCTTCCTGCTATTTTATTTTTTTAACATCTGCATGTGTTCAGGAGGGGTCATGATGACCTCGGAGATCACTATCTTGACTGTGGTGACCTCAGCAATGCCCTGAAATGCTACTCCCGAGCCAGAGACTACTGCACTAGCGCCAAGCATGTCATCAACATGTGTCTTAATGTAATCAAGGTATGGGCTTTTTGTCTTCCATGACCATCAACTGATGATACAATATTCATGAAAGGGCATATTTATTTTTTTTTTTTTTTTATTGTTTAAAGCTTAAATTAGCATATAGCAGAATTTCCTGTTTCACGGTTATGAATCTTTTTGGTGCAGAAAACTAAAAAATTCAAGCAGTCTCTCGACAACTGATCCAGACAACCGTAATATTTTATAGGTTAGCGTTTACCTCCAGAACTGGTCCCATGTACTCAGCTACGTCAGTAAGGCTGAATCCACTCCAGAGATAGCAGAGGTAGGAGCATCCTTTCATTCTGGTTTACTACGCTGAGAAATTCCAAAAGAGAATGAATCTGCAATTATTATTGTTTATCTCTGCAATCTAGCAACGAGGAGAGAGAGATAGTCAAAACCAAGCTGTTCTAACCAAACTGAAATGTGCTGCAGGCAAGTGCTTCATTGGTATTTCAAATATATATATATATATATATATCATTATTTTAGTCTGTTATTTACAATATGTATACATACTCAATCTGTTAACAATTTATATAATATATATGTGTGTATTTATTTCATGAGGAATTTGTATTATTATTATTATTGTAGTCACATTTTTAGTAAATTCCTGAGACTGTTACAGTAAGTCATGTCTTTCTTGTGCTTTGATATTATCATCTCTCTCGTGACAATAGGATTGGCAGAACTTGCCTCAAGAAAGTATAAACCGGCTGCCAAGTGCTTCCTGCAGGCCTCCTTCGACCACTGCGACTTCCCTGAGGTTGGTGTCATTTTCAGCTTTGTTCTAATGCCACATCAGATATTTCTAATAATACCGTTGAAGATGAATGAGACACAGTGTGTGATGAGATGCTCTGTTTGCTCTCTAGCTACTTTCCCCCAGTAATGTAGCAGTGTACGGGGGCCTGTGTGCCCTGGCTACATTTGACCGACAGGAACTGCAGCGAAATGTCATCTCAAGCAGGTGAACTCTTTGCACCTTCAAACTAGGTGTTCAAATTAACACAAGATATAGATTTCTACTGGTTACATGTGGATGAAACCTCACTGATTTAATTTTACTCGCCCTTTGTTTTTTTTGTTTTTTAGCTCCTTTAAATTATTTTTAGAGTTGGAACCACAAGTCCGTGATATTATCTTCAAGTTTTACGAGTCAAAGTATGCATCTTGTCTGAAAATGCTGGATGAAATGAAGGTGAGTTTTATTGATGCGTGCCGAGTTGCTAGATTTTGATTTAGCAAACACTGATTCTTTCTGTTGTCATTTTTGTTTGGATGCTGTGATTCATAAGTGTTTTATTTGATGTATTATAGGATAATCTCCTCCTAGACATGTATCTGGCCCCTCATGTTAGAGCACTGTACACACAAATCAGGAACAGAGCCCTCATACAGGTACGTAAAGCGATATAGGCTTTAGGTCTAAGAATTAAATTTATCGTATTTTTCGGACTATAAGTCGCACCTGAGTATAAGTTGCATCAGTCCAAAAATACGTCATGACAAGGAAAAAAACATATATAAGTCGCAACGGACTATAAGTTGCATTTATTTAGAACCAAGAACCAAGAGAAAACATTGCCGTCTACAGCCGCAAGAGGGCGCTATATGCTGCTCAGTGTAGACTACAGGAGCAGTGAGCAGCATAGAGCGCCCTCTCATTGCTGTAGACGGTAATGTTTTCTGTTAGTTCATTTGTCTTGGTTCATGTCAAATTAATTTTGATAAATAAGTCGCACCTGACTATAAGTCACAGGACCAGCCAAACTATGAAAACAAGTGCAACTTATAGTCCGGAAAATATGGTAGTTGCCGAACTTTGACGACTTAATTGGATTCCTTAAATGGAATAGTTCATCCAAAAACGATAACTGGATGAGCAAATGATGAGAGAAGCTTCATTTTTGGATGAACTATCCCTTTAAATCAGTAGATTTCCCAAAAGCAGTGTTCAATATGTTCAAGCCATATTAACCAATGCACATGATCAGTGAACATCAGGTCATCTGTGTTTTTGAGCCCTGCTTGACATTATTATATTGATATGGAATGCGAGGTAAAGTTAAAAGTGTAATGGCCATAAGATAATATTGACTCCTAAAGTATTAACACAGTCGCTCTTTGATGACCGATTGATTAACCTTGTCTTGTGTTTCCCACGGGCAGTACTTTAGCCCCTATGTGTCAGCAGACATGAACAAAATGGCCGTGTCCTTTAATACCACAGTGGCAGCTCTGGAGGATGAACTGACCCAGCTGATCCTGGAGGGCCTGATCAATGGCCGGATCGACTCCCACAGCAAGGTCTCTCATTTATCCACCCTGACACTTCTTTTTCTGGAACAATGTTCCCTTTTCTTGTTGTTAAGCTAAAAGACTTTTTGTATCAGTACCTTTCAGCATTGACTGAATTATATTTCAAATCCACGTTTCTCTCGCTTTTTCATTAAGCACCTTACCTTGAATAAAACATGCCGTATCGCCTTTTTGCCTGAAACAAGGGACTGTTCTAGAAACACAACGATTTTGCATTAAATCTTGAGTTTCACCTGTGAATTGAAAACTGTGTTTGTAGATCTTGTATGCCAGGGACGTGGATCAGAGAAGCACAACCTTTGAGAAGTCTCTACAGATGGGCAAAGAGTTCCAGAGACGAGCGAAAGCCATGATCCTGCGGGCAGCTGTGCTTCGTAATCAGATTCACGTCAAGGTAACAGGGTCCCCAGGGTAATGTGTCCTCGCTCTGCTCTTCACCTCACCATCACCTGACCATCAGCATGAGTGTCTCCGAGCCCCTCTCTGTTTCTGAGTCCCAGTCAAAGCATTGCATTTATTAAAGCAGTAACACATCTGAGGATGCCGTGAGATGAAGCTGTGTTCTTCACACTCATGTAAAGTTGCCTTCGCTGTGTAACTGCACTTAAAAGCAAACTGCATGTGAGCTTTGTTGTACTAAGTGAATGTTAAATTAATGTTCTCAGTTCATTTGAGGCTAATCTCAATTGACAGCACTTGTCTCTCATTTTCTTTGAAAAAAGTAAAATAATTTGGGTCACAGTGAGACACTTGCAAAGGAAATGAACGAGGCCAATCCGAAACAATGTTTAAGTACTTGCTGTTTTAGCAGTGTAACCAAAAGAAGTAGACTATATCTGTCTATGTGAAATTACATTTGTAAAAAAAAATAATGTGGGGTCAGTAAGAGGATTGTGCTTTTCTTTTGAACTTTCTGTCCACCAGAGAATCCTAAAAAAAAGATGCTGAAAATTCAGCGTTGACATTAGAAGAATAAATTATTAAATAAAATATATAAAAAAATTATTGTAAATGATGTATTGATATGATACTGTTAATGTTGCCATGAATATAGCCGATGTTTCTGATATGGCAAATAAATGTTAACATTTGAAACAGTGAAGTTGTAATAATGTTTGACAGTATTACTATTTTTACAGTATTTTTGATCAAATAAATGCAGACGACATTTAAAACATTAAAATACTCACCCTAAATGTTTGAATGGTAGTGTAAATACAATTTTACAATTGTTGCAAAGACAGCTCAGCTTAAACCCTAAAATGACTATAAATATCAAGGGAACAACTTTAGAGCTAAAACAATAAACAAATGTTTATAGAAGAATTAATGTCAGTGCTTTTAAAAATAAGCTATGGATTAGCCCCATTTGCTTCCATTGTAAGTGCCTCTCCAGAACCTCAAATCGTGCATTATTTTTCTTTATTTAGTCTTTTTTTTAAACTAACATTAAGCCACAAAAGCTGTCGATTGAGCTTAATTTGTATTGAACCTGGAATTTTGTATTAAATCCATCCTCTAGCTTATTGCATGTATGCAATCAACTAGATGCAGGTTACTTTAATATATTTGGGGGAAAAAAACGTAAGCTCTGAGATCTTGTGAGCTTCAGTTCCCTGAGAAAGAGCTATAAGTATACCCTTCATCTCTTCATCTCTGTCATTCTTCACCAACACCAGCATGCCTTTCCCTCTCAATCTGTTTTTCCCACTCTACATGATGCTTCTCACTGATCCCTTTCATTGCTTTCCCAGTCCCCTCCAAGAGAAGGCAGTCAAGGGGAGCTCACACCTGCCAACAGCCAAACACGAATGAGCACCAACATGTGAAGACCCGACCAGATGCCTCTCCTGGGAAAGTTGACGGGGCCACTGCCGCATCTTAGGCCCCCGGTTAGAAATCAAATTATTTCCCTGCTGAAGAGAGAAAAATCACAATCTAAAGACTTTATTTAAGTTGGGAAGAAGATATCTGCTGTCTGCATTATAGACAAGCACACCCTGTTGCTCAAATGAAAAGGAAAAAAAAAAAAAAGAAAAAGAGAAATGCGGCACTTCAGCTGTACCGGCCTGTTGTTCTTTGTAAAGGATGCACTTTCCTCTGTATCTTGTGACAAACCTTGATTACACATTGAGAAACCTCATCACAAAACATGCTTTTAAAATAAACATACATTCAAAAAGATGCTTCTTTCTCTGTGTTTCTGATGCTGCAGTCGGAAATGCAATTAGACTGATTCGAACACTTTCAACAACTGCAGCGTTATCTCTGTTTCAGAACATTTAGTTATTTCTCTGTTGTGTTGTGTTCTGCTGTTTAATAAGATTGTTACTCCAGTGAATCATCATCAGCTGCTCGGTGACCTTCAACGAAGGTAGATTTTATTTGCTTTTATGGCCTTGAATAAACGATACCTAGAAACGTTTAAAAACGGTTCAGTTTTTTGATCATGTTATTAGATAAGGAGAAAGGCAAGTTTTATCACTTCAGAATTTATTCGAGCAAAATTTCCAAACTGTTTCAACAATACTAAGCCCAAGGAACCGACGGGAAAAAAAACTAAACCTCCACACAGAAGTCACGGATCAGTACACACATTTACATTTAGGGACTCATTCAGGGGTGTTTCTGAGCAACTGTCCCACGTCTTAAGACTAAGGCACTGCGTTGAGTCCTGATGCTTTAAAGTACTTTGTGAAAAAATAACATTTTGGCTTATAATGAAAAGAAAATGTCATTATGTTGAACCAAAGTTGTATTAGAACTGCATACTTCTTTTGAAACACTAAAATAATGAAGATAAAAGGCAGTACAATAATAGCATTGATAGTGTAAGGCATCTGAATCTCACATCATCTTTCAAAACCAATAATTTACTGGGTCAGGAATCTTTGTAGTGTGTACTGTGTACAATAAATGTCAGTATGTGTGTGTGAAACCATCATATGATCATGACCGCACAGGAAAGTAAGTAGAGGTCTCGGATTAAAACTGAATTTATATACATGTTCCAAAAACAAACAAAAAAAGGTAAAAATGCATTAAAAGTCAAAGATGTTTGTCTGTGGTTGCAACATACCACTATGCCCAATCTTTCATTTTGGAAGACAATAAATACAGTAAAAATACAGTTTGAGAGAAGCTGTCCGTTGGTGTATTTCCACCGAACGTCCAGCTCCTCTATCTTAGGTGAGCAGTACAGGATTGTGCATTCAGAGCGGCTGCTTCATATACCACGTGCCCAGCAATTATCAAAATAAACTACTCTAATAAACCATCTTCAATTATTAAGACTATGGAACTATTCACCCGACAGCAGTCCAGAAAGTGGTACTTTGTTACAGAAAAGAATGACTCTACAGATGATCTAGTGTAAGTAAGAGTAGCACTGATCTTTCCATTTCTGTTTCTTTGCACGTTTAGTTCATTTGGTGTCATATGGATCCAAGTCACACATCAACAGTGGAAAAACCAGGTTTGGCCACAAATGCAGTCTTGTACTTCTAATTCAGTGCAGCAATGTTAAGTAAGTGGTAAACCAGTTCAATGTGTTTTCAGACGTGACTGTTGTCCACATACACTACACAGTCTGCTTTACAGTGGATCATGGGCCGCAGTGGAAACTGTCTGAGTGTTGGGATTCCCATTCGTCAGCCCATCACCTGGATCAGAGTTCGACTGTTTTAAAGCCTTGGTTTTGAATCTCAATCCATGGCCTGTAACACAACAATGAACAGAGAGCAAACAGTTAGTCTTATAGAAATGGTAGGACATTACAAGTTACATTCAGATACATGCATCAGAATAGTGTTTTCATTTAAACATTCTCAGAAGTTAATGTAACTTCCTCTTAGGCTCAGTATTTACACACTGATAAAATATTTTAGCAAATCAAGTTCTAATGCCTCATTCCTTACAGTATCAAATCACTAAACAATCTCGTTCCCTGGTGAAGCTATTTGTGTTCCTGATGTAGTCGGAGTGAAGCAGCTGCTTGAAGTACAGTACTAACCAGGACAATCAGCCACTTCCTTGAAAGCCTTCCTCTTGCAGCAGCCACGGCACAAGCTGAACACACATTTATTCCCCTGTTGAAGGTGTGGAGTAAAATTTATTTACCTTGTGTACATCTGTGAAATTAAGATTTTTAAAAAGCGCACGAAATGGTTCTGTAAACATTTCGAAAATGAGTACATTTTAACATTATTAAAATCATCAGATGAAAAAATAGAATCATGAGACGTACTTTAGGGTTTCCGCATTGCTCACACTTGATGTATTTTGCTGCAGAAAACAAGGATGCAAAGGCAATGTTATTGACCTTAATCAATATGCGTTAGCCAATATCTTAATGATAATATATTACCATTTAAAAGTAAAATAGAAAATAACATCATTTATTATTCAGAAAGGACACATTAAATTGATCAAAAGTGACAGTAAAGACATTTATAGTGTTACAAATGATTTCTATTTTAGTGTCCAGAATTTTTTTCTAAGTTTCCACAAAAATATTAAACAGCAACTGTTCCCTTACTGACCCAAACTTCTGAATGGTAGTGCATGTCTAATAAGCATTTTTTTGTATCATTTCATATCCTTTTTCCTATATTATTATTTGAAGGTGACAATAATGTGCAGTGTCATCGATCTAACTTAAAGGAAGGCCCCATCAGGTCAGTGGGCTCTGGGAAATATTGGGAAAAGATTTGTCCTCACGTTTCAGCTCTGGACAGAAGTTCTTGTGGGGGTTACGGGCTTTCTTCTTCTGCTTGTTCTTGGAGAGCGAGTCGTTGGGTCCCTCGCTGTCCTCCAGCGTCCTCTTTACACTCACAGCTTTGGTTTCTGTGGCTCTCTGCCCATTTTCAGTGTTTGGATCCTTAGGCCTGCAAAATATACCAGCTTCACAATCATGTTCATGTCTTATATTCAAACTAGTGTATGTCTATCATGAACAGAAACGATTTCTCTGAACCTTGGCTTTGTCAAAGACTATGACTGATTTTATACCGTTTTGCTGAGAGCACAGAAATACTATAATTGTGATGGTTTCTTCACATTCACACAATCAGAAAACGTGTCCTCACGGTGGTCTGACGTAGGGTTGACAGATCCAGTGAGGGAAGGGAAGTCCAGTCCAAGTCCATTCGGATTCATCTTTAGCCATCTCCTCCTGTAACAGTAAGGTAAGAAAATGTAACTCTCTCATAAGCTTTAGAAACATTTCTGTCTGAATAAAGTTGAACTATGATGATTAGTATGAAAATCAACAAAGTTCCTTTACCTGGCAACGTTGTTTCAGCTGTCGGTTGACCTCTGCAATCCCAGCGATGTTTTTGGCTTTGGCCAGCTCCTCCCTCAGATCTTGATGTATCTGTAAGCTGTTGTAATAAAAAAATAAAATACTTATTATTATACAATTCACCAGTCAATCACTTTTGAACTCTCTCCATTCATTAAGTGACTAAAATCTCAAGCAGCAAGCATCAAATGTGAAGGAACTGACGTGTGGTGCCACAGTTTGAAGACGTGAGCACGGACACAAGACAGACTGCAGGGTGGGTGCTTCTCCACAACCTCCAGGTACTCCTCAGCCATCTCCCACACGGGTGGACTACGGCCTTCGAACAGAGCAGGATTGTGCAGATTCCCTTCTGTAAACGTAAGGAGTTCATATTGTTCCATTACTGCATTAGGAAGCGGGAGTCTTTCTGTCCAAGCAGGTTCATGAACCTTGTCTTTGTATGTGTTACCTGCGCTCATGACCCCTTGTACTCCAGTCTCCTCCATGCATCGCTGAACATCGCTCAGGTGCTGGATGTTCCCATTGGCGAAAATGGGAATGTTTACAGCCTCCCTACACAAATACAGTAAAAGGCACACCATCAGCACAGACCCCTGAGAACAGTCAGCAGCAGAAGCGAGTGCTGCTTCTCTTACCGTACGGCTTTGATGTGCTTCCAACTTGCAATCCCAGTCAAAGCCCCCTTCTGATCTTTAGTTCTCCCATGAACTGTGAGGAGCTACAAATGGATTTTTTTTAAATCAGCAGCTGGTTCAAGAATATATGAATCGCATTATATTGATATTTGAGGTAATGTAGTGGTTACAGCTGGTATTACAAACATTTAGAGATCAATTCCAGGTTGGAGAGACGTAAGACTCACTCTCTCTCAAGGGCTCCTAGGTCGCTCCATTTGCACTTTAGATAAAAGTATCTGCTATATAATACACAAGGGAAACACTTTACCTGGCATCCAGCCTTTTCCAGCATTTTGGCATACTTCACGGTTTTCTCAATCTCTGGGAAGACCCGGATCTTGCAGGTTATGGGCACAGAGAGCTTTTCATCGGCCAGTTTAACTGTAAACGACGGCACCAGAATAAGACACATTCTCTACGTGGATCACATCTGCACTGAGCTGCTAAAATAAGACAACTTACTCATTTTCTCGAGAAGATCCCACTCGTCTTGAAGAAACACACCATAATGGCCTAGGAGAGAATTTATGAATCAGCCATAATGGGGAAACAGGGACGCATTTCGCTAAACTGTGAGATTTCAGTGAACGAATGAAGCAAGTATTTTTAGAATCAAACTTCATGTTGAGATATTTTCAAACGTTTTTCAAAGAAGTCTCTTATGCTCGCCAAGGGTGTATTTATAAGATCAAAAACACAGTTAAAACAGTAACCAAGGGTGAAGAAAACGTGCACTTCCATAATATCAGTGCTGTATTTTTGCGCACTGATTTTGTGTCCCAAAATACACTTACTTTGATATTCTTAAGAGGTACAAAAGAATGATGTTTAGTATATTAAGTACAAAATTAGTGCCTGAAAATAGAGCACTTTAAGAACATTATGGAAGTGTATTTTTTGTTATACCTGGGATACTGTTAAATATTATAACAAATTTAAAATAATTGCAATATATTTTTAGATATATTATTACATTTTAAATATAATTTATTCCTTTTTATTTTATCATTACTCCAGTCTTTAATGTCACATGAAATCATGTTTAATGTCACATGATTTCTAATTATCAGCGTTGAAATCAGTTGTGCTGGTAATATATTTGTTAGAATAGTAATGCTTTTTTTTTGTAATAAAATCTTTTGCAACATTGCTCACATTTTACTAATCTACTGCATCCTTGCGCCAAAAAAAAGTCTCATGAATGGTGGTTTATCTCTCACATACATCAGAAATGAAGTGTCCGCTGAGCTTAGTACCTCTTTTTGCAATCATCTGAGGACAACCCAAATTCAGATCGATGGCATCACAGTAATCCTGGGCAAGTAGAGCGGCCTGGATGAACACCTCTGGATCATTGGCACAGAACTGTAAGGAGACAGCAGTGAGTAACTCACAGAGTCCTCTGTGTCACCTCAAGGGGCTTCAAACACGATGGAGCCCACCTGTGCGATGAGGGGTCGGTCCTCCTGGTTGAGCTCAATGTACAGGTTCTCTCTGCGGTAGTTGGCATCCCTGACGAACACCTGTGCGTGCAGCATGGGAGTGTAGCAGAGCTCTGCACCGTGTCTGCGGCTCAGGAGCCTCCAGGCCAGCTCGCTCTGCTCCACCATGGGTGCCACCACATAGCGCGCAGCCTTCAGAGTGCCCCTCCAGAACTCGAACCCACGGGGTTTCGCCATGCTGCATGCACAAGATGAAATCCAGAGCTGGGTAGTAACTGATTACATGTAATCTGAATCACCTTACCAGAATCCACAAACTAAGATTAGATTCAATAACATTTCAAAATACTCGTAGTCAGACTAGATACTTTTTATGGATTACATGATTACATATTATTTACACAATAGCAAAAATGTATTCATAATTTATAGATTCTCTCGAATTCCTCTTTTTCATCTTTCTCGAATAAAAAACCCTACCTCTAATATTCACTTAGAAAGTCTCTGGAATCAGTAACGAGTTATAATTAATATATATCTACCCGGTTCTGATGAAATCACAATGACTACGAGAAATGGACAATACTCTATAAAAAAGCATAGCACCTATCTTAACCGTATGCTCTAACATTAACATTACACGTTAGTGTTATGAGGAGTAATCTGGATTTGTCGTTTACCACTAAACATTTTGAAAAGGTGTTTCATCGCAGGAGTCTGAGACCACGGATTGATTTGTGTTACATATCTGAAGAAAGAACGAGTGAAGGACATAGACATTGCCAGAGCTTCACTCTGAGATGCCATTAGCTGTCATTCGTTTAAAACAGACTGTATCGAGAGCAAAATACTTACACAGTAGCGTGAGATCCAGCCACAGACAGCAGCTCCAGCGGCACATGAAGTGTGTGTGTGCCGCGGTCAAATACATCCGTGAAGAAACGATAAACCTACTGATGTATTCCGGGGATTATGACAAGATATATATTTGTTGACGTGGGTTGTACATTATGGTTTTGTTCAAATGTAAAAATCAGTCATGTCATCTTTAGAATGTATATCTCTGTTGTTTGTATGTGATCGAGTTCGTATATACGCAACACGTGTGTTTGTCGCAGGAAAGGTATTCCTGTGGATCAGTGGTAGAGCATTGCGTTAGCAAAAGGTTGTGGGTTCGATTCACAGGGAACACACATACTGGTGTATGTATGTTTGTGTGTGTGTGTGTGTGTGTGTGTGTGTGTGTGTGTGTGTGTGCTGTAGCCTGAATGCAGTTTAAGTCGCTTTAGCAAAAAATAATATATATATTCAAATCAAATGGGTTAAAATGATTGATTTTGCTTTTATTTAAAAAATCATTAGGATACTAAGTAAAGATCGTGTTCCATGAATATATTTTGTACATTTCAAAACTCAATTTTTGATTAGTTAAATGCACGGCTAAGAACTTCATTTGGACATCTTTAAAGGTGCTTTTTCTCAGTATTCTGATTTTCAAATAGTTGTATCTCGGCCAAATAGTGTCCTATCCTAACAAACCATACATCAATTATAAAACTATTCTTTGAGAAATTGACCGTATGATTGATTTTGTGGTCCAGAGTCTCATATAGACTGTTTACAGATTAAGTGAAATAATACATTTACGTCTACTCTATAATTGACCACTAGATGTCAGTGTTGACCGAATCATTTAGTAGTAGGCATTCAGTCTTTTTCTTTATAAGCCATTTTCTGTCCTCTGTTTAGTTTACTTTTTAGATGTCATTGTTGTTGTTGTTACTTACCATGAATTCACTATTAGTTATTAAAAAGATACAGGATGTTTAGATGACCTAAGAAGATAATCAAAACAACAAGACAACGACAAGTAGATCTACCACATTGTTTCAGTAAACAAACAAAAGCAAATATATACACAGAGGCACACAAGTTTGGTTTCCATGTTTTAAGGGGACAGTTCATAGTCCTATTGGGGTTAATAGTGTACAAACTGTATTTTCCATCCCCTAAACCTAACCCTACCCCTCACAAAAGCTGCTGGCATTTTAAGATCCAAGAATTTTGGAAATTGCCATCTTTGTGGGATATTGTGTCCACATAATGTGGGATGAAAAAAACATGAACTAAAATTGAAGGTCCCAGTTGTACACGTTCATTAACTAATAAAAGAATAAAGCGAAAGTAATTCTAAAATACATTAAATATTATTGAATGACAATGTTCAGCAATGTTCAATAAATTTTTTATTTTTTTAAATGTACTTTTTTTATTTTTCTAATATACAGTTTTCAGATATTTTTTTATATAATTAAACCATGTATTGTTAAATACATCAAATTGATTGAATACATCATTGCATTGCATCATAAGAAACACTTTGAGATGTGTTGTTTTCAAGCTTGCCCATTGATGTAGAATGCCTGTGGTTTTCTTGAATCTTCTCTTTATTATTAATAGAATCAATGCATGCAGTTGTTTCATGACATTTGTGTTGACAGAGCACTGGTGAAAACACTTCCCATAAAGTACCAGTTAAGCCAGAATCTACAGAAGAACGTTCCCGTTTTGTCAACTCTTTGTGGTGAATGTATTTGTTTCCTCTGTTTAGATCTTGTGTTGTTTATCGCTGCACTAGTACAGTCTGTTGATGCTAGAGCTGTGGAAATCTGCTGTGGCTGTTAGAGTGGGCGTTCACACACTTTCCTGGCGCATTGCTCTCAACGTGACCGAGCACATGCAACGGAAAGCTGAGTAATTCAGTCACGTGACTCTCACCTATACAGCCTCGAGCATTGCCTCTGCTCGGACCAATCATGCTCCACTGAATACAACATCAGCTCCTGCGGGTGTTATCAGATTAAAATGACCATGTTTCAGAAAAGAGGCTCAAGAGTAGTTTTCCAAAACATACATGCAAAGACTTTTTTTCTTATGTGTTAACATTTGTTTTGGTAATAAATGTATTGTTTTTTCACCTAAAACATTAGGAGAGTTTACTGAATCATGTAACACTGTACAGCTGCATCTTTAAACATGACTTCATTAAATATGAATTAAATGAAGCTTACATTTGAACTTTTAAAAGGCTATTAAGCAGTATCTGCAATTTAAATACATGCAATTGCAGTAAAAATAGTTCTTAGATCAGCAGGCACAAATGTGCACCAATCAGTCATTATCTGCATAAGTTCCCGTAATCATTGTCTCTTTCCACTTCCTTCCTGCTTTATGTTATTGTTACCTTTTTAGGTGCTAATTTGCTGTAAATAATCAAGTAATGTTGTGAATATATTCAGACTGCATGCTTTCTTTGATAATAAATGTTATTACTAATGTTTTAGTCTATGGCCTTGGACAACTCTCTCCATAACTTTCAGAATAATCTTTGCAAATCAAATGCTTTGCTTGTGTAACTCAAGTGAATTTTAGATGATTAGAAATGGCTTTTTTAATAATGCACATGCTCATAGGCAAGTCTACTGTAATAAATAAACTAAGTATATAAACCCCTTTAAACCCAATCAATATTGGGTTTATTTTACAATTCCTTCCAGAAACTACTGTGCAACTATTATCTTCATCTTAAATCTATTTTCATTTGATTACATAAAGGTGGAAAATATGTCAACTATGTGTTTAAAATAAGTTTCGACTTCACAAACTGGTTTTGCGAGTTATCTTCCTGACACATCATCACAAACACACCCAGTGAACACCCACAGATGTACACTTGGTCATTTCACTGTTGAACTAAATAGACTACAATAGACAAACAATAAATCTTATTCAGCAATGACTTATTTAGCTGACCTATATATATGTGACCCTGGAGCACAAAACCAGTCAGAAGTATCACGGTTATATTTCTAGCAATAGCCAACAATACATTGCATTGGGTCAAAATGATCAACTTTTTATTTTATGCCAAAAATCATTAGGATATAAAGTAAAGATAATGTTCCATGAAGATTTGCTGGCATAAATATATCAAAATTTATTTTTTGATTAGTAATTTCCATGCCTAAGGACTTCATTTGGACAACTTTAAAATCCGCCTTCAACTTTTTACGGGGAAGTCGTGGCCTAATGGTTAGAGGGTTGGACTCCCAATCGAAGGGTTGTGAGTTCTAGTCTCGGGCCGGACGGAATTGTGGGTGGGGGTAGTGCATGAACAGCTCTCCACCTTCAATACCACGACTTAGGTGCCCTTGAGCAAGGCATCGAACCCCCAACTGCTCCCCGGGCGCCGCAGCATAAATGGCTGCCCACTGCTCCGGGTGTGTGCTCACAGTGTGTGTGTTCACTGCTCTGTGTGTGTGCATTTCGGATGGGTTAAATGAAGAGCACAAATTCTGAGTATGGGTCACCATACTTGGCTGAATGTCACTTCACTTTCACTTTAAAGACATTTTTCTCAATATTTCGATTTTTTTTCATATTTTCAAATATTTGTATCCAAGTTAAATATTTTCCTATCTTAACAAACCACACACCGATGGAAAGCTTATTTATTCAGCTTTCAGATGATGCACAACAAAACGGACCCTTACGACTGGTGTTGTGGTCCAGCAGGGTCACGTAGCAATGTTTATTTAAACACAATCATTTACATCCCCGTGCATTGTCCGGGTTATCAGTGGGAACATGGCTAATAAAACAATTCACTAACTTGTAAATAAACAGTCTTCACACATTAATGGAGCTCCGGCTACGGATGTCTCTGAATCTCGACCGATCGCAGCAGACGGTTTGTTGTCTCAACCCCGAGATTTTCCAGCGCTGTTGCTAGGGGACGTGACGTCACGGCGGCCGGCTGGATCGCTGCGTCTGTTGTAGATACACAGAGAGTCGATGGTAGGTCCAGGGACAGCGGGATCAGGAGGGAGTCGCTCTCAAAATCCGCCTTCATCCTTTCTTAAACAGACTTTTTCAGGGGGAAATTTACTAGAGCATAAAGTTCACACTTTACTCTTTTTATTAAGCCTAATATTTTGATATTCCCCGACTCGGAATGTTAGAAAACGACTGGTGAAAACTGGGTAGCTGCTGTGAAGGGAGTTAGCAAGCTAGCAGGCTGTGTAAGGGGGATTCAGGCTGGGAGAGACGGAAGAACAGACGGACAACAAAGAACGGGGTTTCGCTGCTTTTATTAAACTCGCCGAGCATATATAATTTTAAACGACCCCCGTTGAAGCTAGCTTCGTCGCTAGCTTTGTTATTTATCCGTTTATCATGGAGCTGCGAGTAGGAAACCGATACAGACTGGGACGGAAAATTGGCTCTGGATCCTTTGGTGACATTTATTTGGGTAAGTCGTTGTCTAGTTGTTCATCTGTCAGTTTGATAACGGTGCTCACCATATTTTGTTTTGAAACCTCAAATGGCTTCCCAGTGACCCTCAGTCAGCTGCTCTCGAGAGTCCGATTCAGTGTCGAAAACCCCCACTAACCAGCGCTAGTTTAAGAGCTGGTTTAACTCGACAGTTTACCGGCATTATTCTCGTGTTTCTGTGTAAATAAATATTGTTACGAATATTACGTGATATGAGGCTTTTCTTGAGTGAAAATACAGAAACAGGCGGTCCAGCCTAACCGGTTATGCTTTATTGACCAGACAGTATTAGAAATGATATTGTCAAGAGCCTACAAAACTGCTGTATATATAAGTTACATTTGTACTCTTACTATAAAACAAACAGTGAAGAAACTGTAAGTCCCAGATCGTAATTCAGCTTTGCCTTTTCTAAAAACACTGTTGTACATTTAGTTTGCTGAACTGTCAGTAATCATGTGTCATTATGTTCATAATTGGTTATGTGCGCTGTAGGAGTCTCACATTTGAAAGGTGTTATTGTAATGGCAATGTCCTGGTATATCCTGTCAAAGACAAAGTGTTTGTGTCTTAAACATCTAATATTTTCGATATCAAGGTGTAAGTCAACTTGCCAACCCCCCCCTCCCCCTCCCTTTAAAGACTCTGCCACACTGTATGTGTATGGTATTTTTGTTATCTCACTGATTTGTCAGGTCTTGCAGGTCTGACAGAAGAGGAAGTTGAAAATAGTTTTTCACAAGTAAACAGATAGCATTGGTATCGCACGCTGTGTGCAACTTCTGAGTTGTTTCTACATGTTGCTAGAGATCTTTAATTATAAGCACCTCTATGAAAGGTCTGTTATGCTCAACTTGAACAAGTTGGCAAGTTCCCTTCGCGTGCAAGTTTCAACTTAACTTCCACATGGTCTTGTGAAAAGAACTGGTGACATAATATTAGCTTTCGTCATTGGTTTTTGGGGCCTGAGGTAACTAGTATTGTAATAGGCAGCTGCCTTTTAATGTACCTTTGTGGTAAGGTCTTATGTTATCACAATAAAGTTATTATATATATGGTTCTGTGCTTAGTTTCTTTTGAAGCCTCCTGCGCCGGCCTTTATGGATTGGATTGTGATGCAAAGTTTTTGCATTGCAATATGGGATGCATATGGTGTCTTGTGGTTTGATGGGCTTTGTGCTCTTGCTAAACTCCTTGGTTTTCGATTTTTGCAGTTGGACTTGTGTGCTATGATCTCATCGCTGGCCAGAGTTGTTGATTAAGAAATGTTCTCTGAAGTACTTTGGTGGAGAAATGCTCACCGCCTCCTCTCTGTACTACTCTCCAGAAACGGCTTAAAAAACAACCACTAGTTCCAGAGCAAGATCCTAAATCTGAATGGTTAAGTTGCCTATTAAGTTCTTGTGAAATGTTTTTTTTTTTTGCAAAAGTCCATTGAAGTTTGCGGACCAAGTAGGAAGAAGGATTTTTGTGTGGCCGTTTACAGGATGGCACAATCAGTGCACTTTAGAGTTAGGTTACACATCTTATACACGTCGCTGTGGAATTAATGGTCAACATAGAATCCAAGTGTGTGAATTACCAAGTGCCTAAATGTTGTTATGCAACAGTGGTGATTCAGCTGGTGTACTGGAAATGGTACTCACTGGGGGTTTATGCAAAGACTCCCAATATCCCGACACCTGAGGAGGCAGAGCCTGACAAACTCCAGCTGCGGCTGATGGAGGCCAGACTGACCTGATCAACAACACATGGTCTCTTTACCAAGCCTCTTAAAAAGTACAAACCCAGCCTGTCTGTGTGAACCAGAGATGGGGAAATAGCTACTCGCAGAGCTCTCATGAAAACATGTTTTGTGGCTTGTTAAATCATGCAGCTCAGAGCGTTTTTAGTGGCTCAGTGCCACAATGTTTTTTCCACTGTCTTCAGTAAACAACAACTTCTATATCGCGTTTTGGAACTGTATCGGAATTGTTTTCTTTTTTGAATATTTATTTGTGTAAATATGGGAATTGAGCATTACACTATTCAAAATACACCGCTCAAAAGTTAAGGGTTGGTGATGTCTGATTGATGTTTATAATATTACAAAAAGTCAAATAAACGCCTTTTTTTTAAACAATATTTTTTAATGAATACAACAACTAAAAAACTAGATAAAAAAAGAATAATAATAAAGCAGCAGCACAACTTCAACACTGATGACAATAAGAAATGATCAGTAAATCAGCACATTATAAGGATTTCTGAAGGATCATGTCACACTGAAAACTGGGGTAAAGATGCTGAAAATTCAGCTTTGATGTCACAGGAATAAATTGTTTTAAATTATATTTATAAAATGAATTTTAAAATGTAGTAATAATTCACAATAACAGTTCAGTTTTTACTGATTTCATTTCATTTTTGTGTGGACAGTGAATCTGTATATTTTCTGTAAAAATGATTTCATCAGTCCACATCTTGCCCCTAGTCAGACACCGCTACGACACATAACAGGAACAAAAACAAGAACAAACACTGAACAATTGTCTTTTCATTAAATAACATTAACACCGATTAATAAATGTATTGTTCCATGTTTGTTTGTATAATGCGTTAGGGCTGTGCAAAAAATCGAATGCGATTTTCATGCACATCTCATCAGTAAAGACGCTCTTTTAATTAGAAGTATTATCTTGTTCAAATTCAATTGGTTCAAATTCGTTACTAGGTTTTCCACCCTGTAGAACACTTTGTCCCCTTCTCTGAGTGTTGTTTAACACCCAGTGTTGTCATAAATGTCTTCTTACTGTGTTGCTGAACAGGTATTATACCCACACTGCTTTAACATGCTGCTCTCTCATTTACCAGAGATGCTTATTTAGCAGATCTCTCACTAATGAATTGAATCTCAACATTGCAACACAAGTATCCATCTGTCTCTGCACTGCACAAACTAACAACCTTGTGGTCACGCAAAATGAATTTGAGCATATGCACATGAATGAGATGAGTGCAACCAATTTGTTCTCCAGACAGGCTCAGGCCGAACCCCCAATCCCTCTGGAGGGCCCTGGGCCTGGTGTGTGGGGTGGGGGTTGAGAAATATGCCAGCTGCCTGCAGTTGGGGTGATGACTGACATTTATTGATCTACAAGTTTACATCATGGAAGGCGTCCCCAGAAAAATATTGCACTTTTATCTTAAAGGGGAAAAAATGAGCATAGTGTGTTATGAAGGAACCAGATATTCAAGCAGATGAAAAGAGAAGGCTAAAGAGTCCAAAACCATGATTGATATTCAGCAGTGAATGAAAAGTAACCAAGGGCGTTGAAGTCATTTGTGTCATTCGCTGTTGAACCATGTGCAAGTAGACAGCTGTGTTAAGGATGGGCCACTGTAGTGTTTACTGATGTATTGAGTGAATGTGTCTGAACATGTTCCCTGTGCTGTCAGTATAGGGGAAGAAGAACATTCTCTCTGCTGAATGTGCCCAGGCAAATCAAATTCCACTGTACATATCTTTGCAGTCTTTGATATTCAGCAGTAGTGGTGGTGTAACACATTCATAGAGGCATGAAATGCCAAAAGATCAAGGGGAGATATTTTACAGAAAAATGCACAATATAAAACGTACCACTCACCTTAGTCTTGACTGTGACAAATAAAACAAGCGACTTGGATTAGGTTGATATGGAAAATGGTTGAATGGATCCTTGTTTGTTTGCATGGGCTTAGCTAGGACTTCTTGTAATAAGCCTGATCAGGTGTCTAGGCTTTGCTCATGTTAATTGTAGTAATATGCCTCTAATGTATCTGATGTGTTGCTGTTTTTCTTTTCTTGTGTATGTACTATGTACTCGTACTTCGAGGCTAAAAAAGGCAGGACAATTGGAGCTCTGCAGCCTGGTCTCACTCGTGTGTGATGGGAAAATCTCACCATCCCCAACAGTGGACTTGGTTCAATTAAATGGAAATGTGGCTGATGAGAGTAGCTGTGCACACTGACAAACAGCAGTAAATCCTGGCAGGAACCTTTAAAATATTCCAATTTCCAGCACCATCCTGCGTGTGATGCATGTTCTTGCTCTGGCATAGTAGACATAGATGTATGTTAGTAGATGCCCCTGGCACATAGAAACAGACTTTAAATGAAATAAAAGTTGTTTGGAATGGATTGAATCATTATTTAAAATAATCTTGGAGATTTTTTAATTGCCTAAATCATAAATTCAGCCGGGTTGAAGCCTGTTGTGATGTTTTTTTTTATGGCACCCGTCCCCTCTGCATATATATTTTTTCCGTCTTTTTTTTTTAGACATGGAAAATCGATTTTACAATCGATTCAATGAACACTCATGTCTTAAATCAAAAATTATTTTTTTCACAAAAGTGACAGCCCTATAACTTATGCATAGAACCAAGTCCCTGCTTGACATTTTAATTTCTGATAATCCGTTACACTATCACATTATGAAAGCAAAGATCTGTCACTGTTTCAGTTTTAAGGCAGCTTCACAAATGTTTTAAATGTTTGTTATGGTATATTTGGGCAAGACCTAACCTAATCTAAACAGACAAAGAAACAGATGACAGTTTTGTTAGCCAAGTCAGTCAACATGTTAAATGTTTTTTTTTCATCAGGATCATTTGTCTTTTTCTTTTCCCATGTCTTGCCATGTTGTCTAGCTCTTCTTGACTGTAAGGATAGATACAAAGATACAAATGTGTTTGAGTGTTTTTTTTGCATACAGATCCTCACTATTGTTTTGCAATTGAAACAGACATGCTTGTGTTCTTTTAGGTGAGAATGTCTACCAAATTATTTGTCACTGATTCCTGTTGTGATGATTAACAAAACAGAGGTTGCCTAAATGCATTGTAAAGCCCAGAATCAAAGCTTTTAGGTTAACACCTAGTTTGTCAACCATTTAGTTGTCCGCTTCCAAAAAAAAAAGAGAACTTGAAAGTATTAATTTTGGTCCCAACAAGCTGTTGGTTTACCAAAATCTTTCTATAGTCAAATAAGGCAGAAGTATAACCCTACTCTCTTACAGTAGATTTCATGAGAACAGAACAGAATTCTCACATACTGTAAATTTGCAAAAGCAGCTCGACTGACCAGAAGAGGCTTGGTCAACCAAAACTGTTTTAGTTGTTTAGTTACTAGGGTTGGTACCTATAGAACCAGTATGAACCGAATCAGAATGCAGATTTCAGTGCCTCATTTCGCTGCCTCGATTGAAATATTTGTCCCAGTCCTCCGAAATATACACAAGAAGCATGGGCATCGCTAGGCTTTTTTTAGAGGGTCTTTAGCATTTAGCTCCATAAACTGTTCACATTCACGATTGCCTCAAAGTCAGTCACTACGTAACAGATGGAGGCGCTGGTTTTTGGTCATACAGATACAAATAATACATCTCTTGAATCTATAAAAATTCTGTGTTTATTTGTGCGCATTCACAATAACAACAAAACTTGCGCTTTTGTAAAATAATGAAAGCAAACAGGATGCAATATCTGCCGTCTCGGTCTCTGTGAACTTGAGCGTGAATCTCCGTGTATACTTAAAGATAGAAAAACATCTATAGAGAGCAGAATGTCTACTTTAAAATAAACCAATTCAAATGGAACACAAATATATGTAATGCGTATGAAACATGCATTCAAGGCGCATCCACTACTGCGGAGATTACGAGTCCATGTCGCTGAATTAATCTATTAAACCGAAAACAAAGAAAGCACCATAGTGTGTCAGTAAATAATGAAAATGTTATTTGCAGCTTTCTTACTGCCTCCTTACAGCCTCCTTCTCCTGACAGATTCATAATCATTACTTCTGCGGTGTGCTGTGGCAGGCTTTATATATTTACTTCAGCACTTATAGGCTATGTAAGCAATTAAAGTCTCATTATAATGATTGAAATGTTTATTAATAAATGTGTAATTTGTCAACTAATGCTTAAAATAGATGACTACTAGTCGACCAGAAAAATCTTTAGTTGAGGGGAGCCCTAATTGACAATTATTGATTGTTATACCACTCTTCAAGCGGCAGTACTCCCAGGATGAGTTTAAGGTTTTAGGGACTTTGGGACTGTGGGAAAACCACTACAGATGTGATTGAAAAGGGTCACAATCACCAGAGTTGTATCGTATGGGCCCATATAAGCAGTTGGCCTGTTTAGATGGCTTGCCTATTTCCAAAAGCCATGACAAGTGATGGCTTTGTAGAGTGTGTCCTATGAAGCTGGTACTGCTTGTGCCTCTTGGAGTGTCTTTTTAAAATGGAAATAGATCATGGTAATTTAGGAAGCGCAGTGGCTGGAAATATATACATGATGAGTTTCAACAGGAGTGTACCGGATCCAGGTCCACTGCGGCATGGTCCTGGTATAGCACTTGTTTAACCTGTAAAAATAAACCGCTTGCGCATCCAACATTTAAACCATATTTACTAAACGAGTTCTAGAGAAACGTCCTGGCACAGGCACCAACAGGATCTGATGTGTGCGGTATTTGCTTTTACTTGCACTGTGTTTTCACACTTGAAAAGTTGTTAGTTGTAGTTTCTGCATGTATTCTGTTCTTGTATCCTGTGATATGCTTGCTATACATTTTTTTTTTCTTGGTACCAAAATGTGTTAACAGTAGTTCTTACCATTCTGATAAATGTTACTATATGATTCATGTTACTGGAAGTCACTTCGGAGTTGAGTATCATATGTCATATTCACTCTTGTCTATTGTGGAGGGGCATTTTACAGTGAGATTTGTCATCAAACATGTTGATGTTATACCCACCACCACCCTTTCAATAAGCTGATGCCAATTTATGTCCGGCACAATGCCTTCACAGCTATCTACAGCAAGAAAAGAAAAATAATTAAATTTAACTTGCTTCCCATTTATTACTTGAAGTGAAGTACTTCTTTGAGACCACAGCAAATACTACTAGATTAACTAAGAACATTTGAACAGCCGATAAAAATAAGAACAAATAAAATAATAATTAGGGAAAATAACACAGCAGTGTTCACTGTATAAATTAAATATAGATTTTTATCACAGCTGCAGTATTTATAGGCCGCTGTCCCTTTAAGACAGATTTATCACATCAGATTTCTTTCTCAGCTGTTTTCGTTCATTTGAGACATAACTGACTGCGTTTACCTTAATAATTTTGGAGATGGGAATTTTGTTCAGTGGATTCAGAAGAGGATTCAGTTTGGTATTCGCACGCCGTCTGCGGTTGTGCATGTAGAGAACAGCACGCGAGAAATGAATTAAGTTTCCTCTCACCTTTTCTCTCTGAAATTGTTTAAAATTCGCTTGCTTGTGTAAATACGAACAAGTGATAAACTTACACTCTATTTTGGTTAAATTTAGCAATTAATCCATGGATCACATGCGTGCTGAACCGTGGGGCTTGGTCCGTACAGATCAACTATGATCCGTTTAACCGCTATTGTTTTTTTAAACCTGCTCATTCATCCTGTCTTTCATGTCACATCCCTCAGGCATAACACACACACATAGCCTAGTTCCTGGGAATGCCACAGTCTTGTCGTTCTCCTTATGTTTCACTGGGAGTCTGTTACAGCAGATGACTGTGGATGATTTTCAGCATCCTCTGCTCAGGATGTGGAGGTGAGGCAGATGGTGGGCCGGAAAGAAGGTATAGCAGTCCGTGTAGATAATTGTGCCCACTCCCTCATGCTGGAAAGCTACATGCATGAGTCAACCTTAGATATGTGGATTTTTTTTTTTTTTATCATAGTAGGCCTGCAAATTCATTATTTTTTAGTTATATTAATTGTGTCCCAATAATGCACTGGAAGCTAGGAGTATTTAGACAATGCAAAGCCTCTCTAGTTGAGTGGATTTATTGTTCTAATGCTTGTGTATTATACGTCATGGGTACGTGAGCAGATTTTTTTTGTTAAAGCTATCTACTTTAGACACATCAAGTAATTTGGTTGTTTTTCCACCCACTATCCATTTTTCGCTTTTTTCTTTTGGTTATATATAGATTTACTGACTTCTGTCTCCACTCTTTTCTGATTTTCCAGGCACAGACATCTCCGTGGGGGAAGAAGTAGCCATCAAGCTAGAATGTGTGAAAACGAAGCACCCACAGCTGCACATCGAGAGCAAGATCTACAAGATGATGCAAGGAGGCGGTCAGTCAATAGCTCCTTGTGGTCTCTATCCATTAACGCAGAACCATGAGTCACACATATACACATCACACAGCTGTCACATACATAAGAGCCTGTATAATATTTACTGTATTTAATATGAACAGTTGGGTGTTAAATTGATATTTACATTATTAGTTGTTGTTAATATTTAAACTGAATATTGCTAGGTATTGAAAGGCTGTTTAATAGCGTACCATTTTTTTATCATATTGTGAAATTTTTAATTTTTACACACAAAAATACACACAGCCATTCAAAGGTTTGGGGTTGGTATTTTGTTAAATATAAATAAACTTCTATTTTTGATTTCTATATTTTAAAATGTGAGTTATTCCTCTGCCAGCAAAGTTGAATTATCAGCAGCTAGGGGTGTGCCGGTTTCAGAATTGGTGATGACGGTTATGACGTGAGTCAAATGTGACGGTTCATAACATAACCGTCGGGGGGGGGGGGGGGGTCAATTGGTTGTTCTTGGAGATAGCGGGTTAACTCAGTGTCAGCGCGCGCTCTGATCGGTAAAGGGGCAGAGATTTCAGACCTCCATTTATTAAGGAGATCTGTCACAAAACTCATCATCCGCGCCAACGTTTTTTGATCAAATTTCAAAGCCGCACCCGTCCGCCATCCGCTGATTGTTTTGGGGTCTATGGCGATGCAATGCTTTGCTGATGCGAGCCGCAAAAAAAAAAGCCATTGTCTGTTCTGGAAAGGATGCAGCAAAGATATTTAATGCCAAAGTATGAGGCATAGGCCTACGCTGAGTTTCATTTACCATGAGATGCGCTCTAGGTCACAGTGCAGTGCAAGTGAACGCGGCGTGCTGGTGCTTCCATGTCACGGTTATCATTGTCTGCTTTACTTGCTTTTTATTTATTAAAATACATGCAATTGGTTGATGAAACATTTATTAAAATTAAGATAAAATTTGTACAAAACGAAATTCGTTTTTAAGAAAGGTTTTCTACAAAGCAAAATTTTATGAAGTGGTAAATATCATGTCTGACGATTTACAAAACTTCATTAAGTGGTAAAAACCATGTCTCCCGATATATTGCGCATCTTATGATCCTATCTAAAAAATGAAAATAATTTTTGATAAAAAATGTTTGTAAAAAATATTTTAATGACACTGTTTTGGCGGTTATAGAGTTCTAATGACGGTGTTCAACTATAACCGTCGGTCTCACGGTTATATACTAACCGTCACACCCCTATCAGCAGCCATTACTCCAGTCTTCAGTGTCACACATACTTCAGGAATCATTATAATATGCTGATTTGGTGCTAATTTTTTCTTCTTATAAACATTGAACACAGTTGTGCTGCTTAAATAATTTGTGGAAACCGTGGTACTGTTCTTTCCAGCATAGAAAGTTCAAAACAGCTGTATTTATTTGAAAATGTTATATAATGTATTTTATATATTACCCAAAAAAAATCTTACTAACTCAAAACCTTTGAACATTATAGTGTAGATAAATATGGGTTATTTTGTGCTGGGGCCAGTGGAAATTTAAAACAGGAACTACTGGATGTTCTTCCTGTTGATCCCTGGTTAGTAGTATTAGCCTCTAAAAGCCTCTATAAATTATGACTATTTTATGTTGGCTTAATGTTGTACTTTTGATGAGCTCCTGAGTAAGAGGGTCCTCTGGAGGTAAGGTGTAGTTCACAGGATCTTAATTTCTAAGAGTGTGTTACAGAATACTGTAGCAACAGTGGGCGGCAAACCAATCGTGACCAGTTCCCCTCGCTTCATCAGTCAGTGAGTCAACACATCCTTCTCCAATGAGAGTGGCATTATCAGATCTCAAACTACTCAAAGCGATCTGTCACCACCACCATGAATCGTCTTCTCATTGGCCTTACATGGAGGTGAAGGATGTAGGCAGATTGTATCCTCAGCGTTATTGTCCTATAATCAGGTTTTTTAATGTATAGGGATGGTTTATGAATATACATGAGGTGCCTGAGGATGCGTCCCCCCATCGGCCCCATGTCATGATGTATGACAGTCCTGTCTGGGGTGTTTTATGATCCCTGCAGCAAAAGTGTGTCATCTGTGGCATTCACTTTAAACACGCTCTAGTCTGTCCGCTCTCTCCCAGCATGACTGAGCATGCATGACGTTTTCTCCATGGCGGCCAAACGTTGTGATGGCATCCGTGCCTTGACAGACCGACATTGTGAGTGAGCCTCCCTCTCAGCGCTTGTGCTCTCTATGATCACATGGACCTCGGGCCAGATGGTGCGTGCGGAGGGAGTGGGTTTCGGGGGGGAGGGGCCAGCACTGTACATTCCATCTCCTAACTGGGTTTCTTGCACCACTTGCAACCTTATTTAGCACAGCATGAACAGGCATACGCACTAATAACTTTATATTGAGAAAGGTGCGGGTACCTGCATGTATATGTGCATGCATGTTGACTGTAGGAAGAGATCCTTTTATGCCATTTCTTTTTGTATGTTATTATTTCTGCATGTTTTAGCAGCACAGTTGTGGTCTTTTTCGAGTCCATACATGGAGAAGCACAAGGCTTGACATTTTTCTATTTTAATTCTGATTAATATAGACCATGTCAGAGTTTTCCTGATGTGAGAATGGAAAGGCGTGCTGGACAGCTCAGACCAGGAGATATATTTAACCTCCTGAGTTTGCGCAGGAATAGCTGACCTGGAGGATGTTTTCTGGAAAGTGCTGAATAGCAAAAGCTCTGTGTTGTTGGAGGCATCGGCCAGGCTCAGGGTGCACATGGCCGTAGACACGACAGCAGCTGCCGAGAGATCTGTGGCCTACCAGAACTCTGCTGAACTCTCTGTCTCTTCCTCTCCTAGATATTCCCTGAAATATCGCAAAACAAAAGCTTAGGCTTGACTAAAATCATTCTTTATACTGTAATATGACAATACATTTACATTGGGTAAAAAGGGCAGGTGTGGATACCAGGAATTTACTGTAAAAAAAAAAAACTTCCATCCAAAGTTGCGAATTTAACTTATTCGCAAAATTGGAATATTGTGCAAAACATTTGCGAGCAAGCACGGTTTCCATCCAACGATTCAAAGATAACAAAATCTCCTTTTCCTGATAAACTGGCACTGCACATCACTAAGAAAAGTAGGAGAAACTACTGAATATAATAATTATCATACATAACACATTACTTGCAGCTCAGAATGAGCAGACAAAAACACAATAAACGCTGCCAATGCTTTCGGCGGCAGTTCTGTGAGGCAATTCTGCAATACAGAAATACTTTGACTTTGGTTGGTCAGGATTTACCGTCCCATAGCGCAGAGTCACATTGCTTTTTTGATGTGCTTGGAGGAACATATTTTCTCCCATTATTCACATTAACCCTTTTTCGCACAAGTCAAAAACCACCTCAAGTGAGTGTAAATTTTTTTTTGAGAATTAAGGGATTTTTTTTTTTTCGAAATTCAGTATTACAATCACTCAATTCTGATGCGATGCTTCAAAAAGTGAATAAAAGCAGGGTGATGGGTTCAGGTGTTACTGTAAGGTATATTGGTGCCCATGTATTCTACTTGCATACGTACAATTCATAAATCATTTGATTTCGAGATATGAAATCTTCTGAAATCTGCTATTTGGGATAAAGGGTACTGATAATAACCACCATGATGGGTGGGGAACTAGAAAGCCACATGATTAATTGGTTAATCATAAGTGGCCTGTCTATAAAACATGGCCAGAACTGAATATTCAAACACACAAAGATCAAACGTGTAACAGTGTAACACCCCACACATAAAAAATAAATAAACAATAATCATTAACAGAAAATGTAAATGTGCTAATATATATCACTCGAAAATAAGGAGAACCAAACATTTTTCTACATAAATTATTACAGTAATTCATAGTACTTGCCTGCAAAAACCATATTGTACAGTAAAATGATGGCATGTTAAACCATTTACATTTTATATTGTGTATGGTAACTTTAACAGTTAACAGGTTTTACTGTAATTTAATGCAATATTTTTGTAAAGTTACATAAAAAAATGTATTACCATCTCATTTAAAATTTAAAAGTGAGAAACAATGCACATTTATTTGCACATTACCAATATAAATGAGCATTTTATTGAAGCTGGTAGCTTTAATTGTATCACATAAGAGTCGTCTTTGTGGAGGATTATGTGTATTATTTAACATCCATTGTATCAGTACAAATTCAGATTACGTTATATTGTTGTGACAGCTGCCTTTCCTGGTTCACGTGTGGCTGAATGGTAAGAGGGGGCAGGAAAAAGCCCTTAAAGTGATCTAATTGGGTATCAGCTGTCTTTCCCTGACGGCCTATATCTTTTCGTGCATCACTTCAAGGTCATGTTAGAGATGGTTTATGGTTCATGGCTGATGAGTTCATGCCCTTTCTGAGGGTGACCAACCAGGACTGCTGGTTTATTTAAGATGAAGCCCTGCTTGGGTTTTCTCACATCACTGCCCTACTGAAACAAACGGGCTCCCAACCCCCCACCTATTATATTGTAGTATTGTAGCTCACGTTCAGTTTCTGTCAGTCAGTCCTTCAAAGATACAAATACGTATTAGTCAGACTTTCTTCTCTATTCTGTCATTAAAATTTTCAAGATCCTTTAAGTTGGCAAACATTTCCTTTATAAATCCGAATGCCTTTTACAAGAAAAAGTAATCTGTACTAATGGTAATTGTTTCTCTTACAGTCGGTATCCCAACAATCAAATGGTGTGGAGCAGAGGGAGATTACAATGTGATGGTAATGGAGCTGCTGGGACCCAGTTTGGAGGATCTCTTCAACTTCTGTTCTCGCAAGTTCAGCCTAAAGACTGTTCTTCTGCTGGCTGACCAGATGGTAAGGCTGGTAGACATGATCACTGTAACCTTTGTCCTCTCCACCCTACCTGTTTATTATTATAGGACACCTGAAATGGGATAATGTGGTGTTCAGATGAAATGACAAGCTTTACTGTCATCCTTTTAGCTGTTTTGTTTGTTCTTTTTCACTTGTGTTTGACTGAGTATTAAGTGCCAAAAGGCATTGTGAAAGGAGGCATAATGTGAAAGGACTGCTTGTTCAGTGGTTATCAAGCCCTCATTGCTTTATTTGGACTGGTGTGTTAGGTTTGCATACACATAGTTTCTCATTCAGTCATTCGACCTGCTGAACCTGTCTTCTGTTCTGTCCTCAGATCAGCCGTATCGAGTACATACACTCCAAGAACTTCATCCACAGAGACGTCAAGCCCGACAACTTCCTTATGGGCCTGGGGAAGAAGGGCAACCTTGTTTACATCATTGACTTTGGCCTGGCCAAGAAGTACAGAGATGCTCGCACCCACCAGCACATCCCTTATCGCGAGAACAAAAACTTGACTGGCACTGCTCGCTACGCTTCCATCAACACCCACTTGGGCATAGGTACACTGACATATATTAAAACCTCCAGTACTTTCAGACCTGACCTGTCATCACCCGAACATTTACGATTAATCCACTTCACGTCTTCTAGTCTGGCGATTGAAATGACACACAGTGTTTATCATCTGTGTTTTCTTTCACAGAGCAATCCAGACGAGATGACTTGGAGTCTCTTGGCTATGTGCTCATGTACTTCAACCTGGGCTCCTTGCCATGGCAGGGTCTGAAGGCTGCCACAAAGAGACAGAAGTATGAGCGAATCAGCGAGAAAAAGATGTCCACTCCTATTGAAGTCCTGTGCAAAGGATACCCATGTAAGCTTCTGCTTATAAAGAAGGTGTTTTTAAGTAACCAATAGGCTTAAGTTATATTATATCACACCAATGCTGCTTACTAGTTAGAGGCAGGTGGTAGAAGAGAGCATTTGATCGGACCATTCAATCGAATATATCAGTTATCACTATTTCTTTTATAATTATAATAATTTTTTACTGTCTTTTTGACCAAATAAATGCAGCCTTAGTGAGCATATGAGACTTCTTTTAAAACCATCAAAAACTCTTACCAACTCCAAACTTTTGAACAGTTGTGTTGATGACTTTAAATACGACCAAAAGGCCACACAAACTTAATTTCATTGCATGTGCCTTTTGTTTGATTCCAGCGGAGTTTGCCACATACCTCAACTTTTGCCGCTCCCTTCGCTTTGACGACAAGCCCGACTACTCTTACCTGAGACAGCTCTTCAGGAACCTTTTCCACAGACAAGGCTTTTCATACGACTACGTGTTTGACTGGAATATGCTCAAATTTGTGAGTGACACATGGGTTGTCTTTGCATGGATGCTGTATTTCTTAAAATTGTTGTTGGTTTTTATTGTGGTCTATTAAAGTCTTCGTGCTCCATTTCTAATGTGTTGTGCTGTTCAGGGTGCAAACAGAGCGGCAGAGGATCCTGAGAGAGAGCGGAGGGATCGAGAGGAAAGACTGCGACATGGGCGGAATCCTGCGGCCCGTGGCATGATGCCTTCCAGCTCAGGTAGACCCAGAGGAACCCAAGAGGTAGCACCTCCCACACCCCTCACGCCAACCTCACACACAGGTAAGACTTCCTCTGCTGCCTGTAGGTGCTTGTTTTTTAACTCAAGTAAACAGCTGAAGAACTTTTTTTGTTTTTGCATAAGGATTATTTTGATTTGCAAGATTACACAAGGGTTTTCTTTCTCTCCACTGCTTCAGATCAAGACCGATTTGTATTCATCAGCTTCTTTCTTTCCTGCCATTTGTTGTCGTCTTAGCTGACAGGAAGTGGTTAAAGGGTTGCAAGCTACTATGCTCAGCAGGATGTTTGCTAGACATGACTTAAATTTACTAGCGTTTGCCTTGTCAAAGGGCAGAGGTTCACACAGATATTTCTACAAGAAAGACACTTTAACAGTGACCCTGCACTGGTCTTGAAGTGTATGTCCTCAAGGAGTCGAGCGCACAGACTCATAAACCCCACCATATGTCACCTCTACTGGAGTCCCAGTATTATTCAAATAATGTTTATTCTCTGTGGGCCCACAGCTCAATGCAGTTTTTCCAGTTTGGTGTAATTACTTTGTGGTTCAGACGTTGGAAAACTGACGGATTTTTGTTTAGGTGGACACAACCCAATGTGTGTTGCCAGTGTCCTTTTTTTCTTCATTTTCCATGCTTTCGATGACACGTGTCTTCCTTCCTTTGTCTTTTTGCCAGGAATGGAGCGAGACAGGAAGGTCAGTATGAGATTGCACCGTGGAGCCCCTGTCAACATTTCCTCCTCTGATCTAACTGGTCGACAGGACACCTCACGCATGTCCACATCACAGGTACCAACGTTATGACATGAAATACTCATCCCACTGTCGCCTGTGTGTTTGGCAGCATTGTTAGTCTGTGGCCCCAGCTCCACTGCTCTTAGTTCTTTATTTCCAGTCAAGTCTGACCACAAAATAGATCACGTTGGTTAGAAAGACTTTATAAACAAACTCCTCCTCAGTTGTTTTCCAGCAGAGAGACACAGGAAAAGATGATAGAAAGTGATAGCCCTGAAAGAGTGTTTCGATGGAGCTTTTGTATGCCGTGGCCTGGCATGTTATGGAGCCCATGTCACGGTCTACAGAGCTTTTAGCATGCCATTATACAAGCACTCTGCTCTCAGAGGTGTTTTTGGGCTACACATGCTGTAAAGCTGATCTTTAAATGTGTGCATGAGTGAAATTGACAGTATGTGAATAAATGTTCGAAAAAGTAAATAAACTGGTCTTTTTACCCTGGTAAATAACCTATTAGGAAACAGACATGTTTCTATTAGAATAGAATGATTTTTTTTAAATTAATTATTAGTCTTGTTGGACTCAACAATAAGATTTCCCCCCCTCTTAATCCAGTTAATTTTTTTTTAAAATGATTTTTCCAGTTGTACATGTAACACATTTTTACTGATAAAAAGCATTAAACAAACCTAAAAAAAGCATTTTTGCTGGAAAATGATGGAATGTGATGCAAAACTGTTTTTTTTTTTTTTTTAAGCCTACGTAAATGTCTCATTCAAGACTAGCACAAATCACTCTCTCTCTGTTGCTTTCAGCCAGCTATGTAACAGTGCATTGCTAACATATTTACACGAGTTTAATTAGCAAACAGCATTGTTCAAACTTCACTAAGATGTGACATTTGCTTTACATAACTTATAAATGTAAGGATAGTTGAAATGCAAGCGTTGGCCCTGGTCCATCCTTATTGTTGAGCCCTGTATTGTGCAACCACTGCCACATAATTTGGATCTTATTTGCGTAGAGATCTTTTCAGAACGTGCCACATTCCTGGAATGCTGCCCAGAGTCATAATTCTGTCCAGAGAGCCTCTGGGGATTTGAATATTTGCTTTTAACGCTTCTGTTCAGATCCGCATTTTTGAGGTGTTTACCACATTGTTGTTGTTGTTTTTTTCACCACAAATAAATGTTTCCCCCTCCACCCACCCACCCACCCACTTCAGAATAGCATTCCCTATGATCAACACGGCAAGTAGATGCTCGCCATGTTCTGGTATGAGAGACAGCATTGGGTGAGTGTCAGCTGGGTGTCTTTTTATTTCTTTTTAATACCTGGACTACCTCCACTTCCCTTCATTTGATTAATAGACTCCCTGTCCCACATCACTGCTGTACGGCTGTTACGCAGCACATCTCACCACACAGAATGAAGAGACTTCACAACTTCACTCTTCATACTAACTGTAATTCAGATAAAGCAGTCAGATGTTTAGCAAAGGCTCCTGAAGTGTTAAATTGAAAAGCAATATGGTGTTATTCAAACAGAGTGCAACAGTCGGGCTCCAGATGTAAAAAACCATACATTTTCTCCATAGAGAAACAAATCTACAATCAGCTCTGAGGTTCTCTAAAAGAATCTTATGCAAACATTGTTGAAGATTAGCGCCCAGCGGTCTGTCTGAAGTTTCAAGCTAGTTTCTGTACAAAAGCAGTTTCAGTGAAAGTAAGACATCAACTTCATTGCCTTCCAAAAATATTTTTTCATACCTGACTCAGTGGTGTTATATTGTTACATTTTATTTATTTTTTTGGGTAGTCTTTCCTGAGATTGTAGTTTGCTTATTCATAACTGATATTAAAAGTTCACCCAAAAAAATGAAATTCTGTCATTAATTACTCGCCCTCATGTTTTAATGAAATCTGAGTGCTTTCTGACCCTCCATAGACAGCAATCTAAGTACCACGGACTCTTGTGACTCTACTGACATGGAGGAAATTGTTGAATAAAGTCATTATTTTTGTTTTCTTTCTGCATAAAATGTATATATGTAGCTTCATAATATTAATGTTGAACCACTGTCACATGGACTATTTTACCTTTAAATTTGATGTCCTTACTACCTTTCTGGGACTTGAACATGTCAATTGCATTGCTGTCTATGAAGGGTCAGAAAGCTCTTTGATTTCATCAAAAATACCTTAATTTGGGTTTGGAACTACATGAGGTAATGACTGAATTTTCATTTTTCATATAAGCATTTATTCTTTCAAATCAGAGTTCCTTAAATTAAATAAAAAATTTTTTTTTGAAGTGACATGTTGAGATAGTTTGAAGCAGTTAATATAAGCATGTTTTGGACAACTTGCATAAGCTCACTGCAGATCACCGTGTTATGCGTTATATTTGAGATGTGTTCACAGTGTCAAAATGTATTGATATAACCGGTACTTTCCTATCCTGGGGGGAAACTCAGTTTCGATTATGTTCCACACACACACACGCGTTCCACACGTGCAGTGGTAAAAACAGCACTGCATTTTTTGGTACACATGCATGCATGCTGAACCAGAACACTCGTATCGGAATTTTTTTTTTTTGTACGAATCTGTATCGTTACACCCTTCCTTAACATTAATCTCAAAGCTGGCTAAATGCTTTTTATTATGGCTCCTTATTGAAGACTTTTTTTTTTTTTTTCTCTATGGAGAAAATGAATGGGAAAATTTCATTTGAATTTGTATTCAAGGCTATAATAAAACCACCAGTATTCATAGCACGGGATACTTGCATACTTTATTCCAGCTTCATCCTGGTTAGCAGTTTATGACCTCACGCTCCACTCTAATGACTCGGATGGTATTTTTAATCTTTGCACAGAAAGTAATTCATAACACCAGATGATGCGATGCGTTACTCACAGATGGACAGTACAGTACTGTTATCCTCTAAGCTAACAGTTGGGCTTTTGCTTATTTTTACTCAAAATTGTGCTAAAGCATTAGTCTCCAGAAATATTTCCCTGCCATAAAAACAGTTTAAAGCATAATTTCAACCCTTGATGGGTTTGAGGATGCAATTTATGCTATTCCTTTCAGTCACGTGAATTTCTGGCTGACATATCTCCATATCCCAGTGCTTGGGTTTGATCAGATCAAGAGTTGTAAACACAACGCCCACTCTGCATTCATTTAGTGCAACAAAAAAAAAAGTAGTGCTCCCATGTCACGTATGCCATCCAGACCATCTGTCACAGCTGTCCTAGCGGCCTACACACAATCACTGTGTACTCTTACATGTATTTAGAGAACCCAATAATTGGTAAGCTTAATCTAGTGTTGGAGAGCTAATTCAAAATCAGTCGCTGAAGCTGAGAGGAAGCCCAAATGCCGTGCAGCAGAGAGCTCTTGATTGTGTGCGGTGCATCGCCCTCTGCTTGTGAGTGTGTGTGTCTACACTCTACTTTGTGATGTATCCATAACCTCTAGTTTCCTGGGTGTGGATGTCTCTTTCTGTCTCCATCTTTTAACCCCCAGTGCTTGGTTTTGGATTTCTCTTGGCATGCAGTGTGATCATCCGCTTTGTGCTGCTGTGCAACCTTAATCAATGCAGCTTTACACTTACAAGCCTTTTTGCTTTTAGTTGTTTAAGTGTAAACCTGCTGCTTATGGCCTCAGTTTACAGAAAACCTCCATTAAGTTCCTTTATTATTGTTTCTGCCCTGAATGAATTGTTTACTGGTAGTCTCTGATTTGCTGAACGGCTCACCTCTGCAGCTCTTTTGTTCCCTCTGTAATGTCAGAGATGGATTCACCCCCTCCCTTCTGAGAGCAGCCGTCACATGATTGGCCCTAGAGCCCTCGTGGGCCCCCCAGCACTGCCTTGCCTTTGATGGGAGGATCATGAAAAATGCATCCCCACCTAGTAATTAATCACCTCAGATTTTATTGTGCATCGGAAGCTGGCGCCCCTCCTCCAATCTTGAAATAACCCGCCATTTGTGTTCCTGAGTGGAAACCAATAATACAGCATGCATTGTTTTGGTTTTTCCTCTCCTTTGTGTTTGGTGTAATAAACCTTGTTCCCCCTCTCATGCCATATGCCCTCTGCTGTGGCAGGCCATGGGGGAGCTCAGAGGACAGCCCCAGGACCACCTAAAATATTTAAGACTCAAAGCATGCAGGCACAAAGAGTTACCACCCTGTAAGAACTAGTTTTGCACCAAAAATATTTGGACAAAGGTGTTTTTTTTCTGTTTCAGTCTTTTGGTGGGTTGTTTAATTTTAATTGCTCAATCAACTGTGAAAAACTTCAATAAAAACAGCTTTTATTTACATCAGGAAAGCCATTTCATGTCCATAGCTCATTAGTTAGCTAGAACCCAAAAAATCACTATATTCATTATGCTAATAATATGCAGTATATTGCATTTGAATTTAATCTATCTTAATTAACATATTTTGGAATAAATCTATAATAAAAAAAAGTTATTACAGCCACCATTTAAATGTTTGTATTTGAACACCGAATTGGAAGTCACAATTATATCATTGGAAAGTTGATATAAAATCTGCTGGATGTGCACTTCAAATGTTTATGTAACTCAGTTTTTATAAGAATTTTTTTTTTATTAAACTTGATTGGTTGGTTGATGAATTGATTATTAAATAAAAATAATTTTTCGTTTTCAGCTAAACTGAAACTATTTTGTTGTCAGTGTTTTGTTGTAAAAAAAAAAAACACCTTTTGGTGCATTACTAGTAAGAAGTGTATACTTCAGAGAAGTTGACCCAGGCTGCTAATGACTTACCTTATGGAATGACATCATGAATCTGAAAATGGTCTGAACTGAACTGACTGTTTATACCTGGTATTATGATCTGTCTTGGTTGAGCCAAAACACTTGTGCATGTTTATATAAATGCACTTTGGTTTCACTTTGAAGTTGTACATAACTCTCAGCATTTTAAAAATGTATTTTAGTCCTGTGGCTGACTGACAGGTAAATAGGTGGTCCTTTGAGTTTTCAATACATTAAGATGAATTTGTGTTCACACATGCAATGTGGTCACTTGTTTGTGACCACCTTGTAATGTGCTTGCAGTGATCGGATCACAGTGTTTCTTTCCTTGTTTACATGTTTTGAGTGCTGTCTGCCTGTGGCTGGATCACCTGAGACTTAGAGCTTATACTTTTTTCATTGGTATTTCCATGACACAGTCAAACTGAGCTGATTCATGGGAATAGGGGAACAATGGCTATGTTCACACAACAGAATAATATGGTTGTCAGTCCTGTTTGGAGTGTTAAATATGATTCATTAATCACAGTTCATTTTAAAAAAACTGACACGCTGTAACCAGTCTTAAATATGGACAGTCATAAATCTTCATTAATCAATAGTGAAATAAGAGAGCATATTGATATATTATATGAATAGAACCATTTAAACAAGTTGACCGTTGTCACATTATTGACATGAAGTACACTTACAAGTTTAAGATGCTTAATGTTTAACAAAATATTTAACAGTATTTTATTTTAAAATTTAACAAAATATTTAACAGTTCAGTTTTTTTGTGTGTTTTTGATGCTTTTTTTAATACCTTGAAAATTATTTTATAAAAAAATTAAATAAAATAGTCACACCCCATATTTTTAAACTGTAGTATATGTGATTGAATTCAATGTTTATTTGTGATCATTATTTGTTGCTGAGGTTACAGGTGTTATGCAAGCATTTGTGAAGCAATAGAATTTGGTGATGTCTGTAAAGACATAATCATCTTATCCGCTCCTGCATTTCATCTTTTAAAGAGTCACGCCTAGCAGTTATCACTCCAAGATACTGACTGCTTGAACGTAGCCAAACTAAAATTGCACTGTTAAAGCAAATTCACAGTGCACCGACAAATGGCAACAAGACGCATTCATTAGGTTTTGTCTGATCATGTGTTCTGACATGGGTCAGTACTTGTTTTCGCCGATTAAACGTGTTGATTCTGTGTTTGTTGTGTCTTGAAATGTCTGTTAAGTCACATTCCTTGGACACTGAGTCAACCTAAAAAAATTTATGCACCGAGACCTTGCACACCTTTGTGAAAACACCTCTCAAAATGCTTGCTACAGATGCGAAAAACACCGAAAGTTTAATTATGGTGACGGACGAATGTTTCAGAAGCAATGTGTAAACATGTTGGACACAGGTCTTTTTTTGTTTGTTTTTTAACACGTGATAGTTTCGGATGAGAATTTCGGACTCCGTGTGCAGGGACCGTTAGTCTGTCTATCAGTGCAGTGTGAATTGGCCTTTTAAAAACACTCAGGAAACTTCTGAGATGCTCTCAGCAACAGTTTGTATTTCTATCATGCGGCATTCAGAAACTAATGTGTCTGTCTCTCCTCTCCTCCCCACGCCAGGCTCTCTCTCGTGTCACCCCAAGTGGCCTGCAGTCTGCCGTACCTCGATGAGACCCTCCACACGCCTCAAGAGCAGACCAACCACGACCCTGATCTGCACTAGGACATCTCCAGCAGCCTCTAACCATGTGAAATCAACCTCAGCAAATCAAATTGAAACGAGACTTCATTTCCTCTTTCCTCTCAATGCAATTAAACACACTTGAGAGTCACGCAAACTCCAGAGATGGACAGATCTTGGTTTTCTTTTCTTTTTTTCCCACACACACCACACACACATTTCCTTACCTACACTACTCCAGACACATGGGCACAACATTTGTGCTTGTTAACTTCACTTTTTGTCAGACAATCGCTGGCAAGATGGGAGGGACGGGACAGGGCGGGGTGGGGTGTGATTCTCCGCAAATACTGCCTTCGGCCCTCTGACACAAATCAGGAGGAGAGGGCCGTCCTGCCGTCCAAGGGCCTCTTCACAAACCAAGCCATGTACAGTGGCTCTCATAGCGTGATGCACCCTCTCCTGTTGCAAAAAATTACTTTTACACAGCTTTGAAATGCAGCTGTACTGATAGCCATTGACATTTTGCATACCGTAATCTTTTATTTTTGTCTTTTTGTTTATGTATAACCGAGATTAAATTGATTTCACACTGGCTACAGTCTTTTGCAGGTGAATCTTTTACTCTTTTTGTTAGTTTAATGAAATGTGCAGAATTAAATAGAAAGTTTGAAAGCCTGTTCGTTCATGTGGCAGGATGAAGGCAGTGTCCTTTTTATGTCATTTTATTGTAGTTTATCATGTGGAAGGCCAGGCGGAGAAGCATACAGCAAAGGTTCAAGTAGTCATACCCACAGTATCACCAATTGATTTTTAGTTTTTGTTGCACCAACCAACCTGGCCCTCTTTATCAACTCATGTTTTTTGCTCATTGATTTTATTGCATTCCCTTATGCTTTTCTTTGGTTTCTCAAAAGCTGTGAAATGCCTGTATTGTAGAGTTATTAATGTTGATGTTTGTTTCTTTTAACCCCCCTGAACTAAGCTTTTACAGTATCGCAGGCACACGTGGTTGGGTCAAGACTCTTGACAGACATTTAAAGCAGGAAGTCGAATGTGAAAAGTGCTTCTTTTTTCTGACCCGAGGGTATAGATATGAACAACTTGGGGCATATGTTGAGAAAAGCGGGCATGTTTTCTTTTAACATTTGTGTTTTTGGATTTGGAAAAGGATGTCCTGAGCCCAGCATGTCTCATTGAGAATACACCAGCCATCATTTAAGCCATGGAAGATTTGTTTTTGATTTTCTTTTGACTGACACTTTTAACAATTGAGATGCAAGGTTTTGTTTTTCTTTAGCTTTATTTACTGAGTATTACCAGTGCTTTTAGTACTACCTTTCCCTTGTTTCAGAAGTGTGGTTCCTTGACTTACTGGTGCTATAAGTCACAGGACGTGGAGGGCGAGCTGCCTGTCCGTATCACCCAGCATAGTAGAGCGTGGGCTTTTTCTGTAGTCGTGGGATGGGGTGGGGGGTGGGTTGGCTAGTGGTGGAACTCTTCAATTCTGTTGTCATGTATATAGGATGTTTCTAGTGATGGCAATGTACCATTTTTCATAGCCACTGTCTGTCTGTGTGTGTGTGTGTGTATTGTGAGTATGGGGAAAAGGCTAGTGCTTAGAGAGGTGCAAGGGATTTGTTCCATTCTAGATTTGATAAGTTAGTAATTCTTTCTCTCCACTGGTGGTCTCACAGAAACAGCCGCTCCAGTACTGGTGGTGTTTAAATGTAGGCACAAGTACACTTTGTCGGGGATCGAGCTATTATGGATTTCTCAATTTCATTTTCTGGTTCATTCTACACGCGACTGTTTGGCCAGTCCTTCTGCATCACACTGTGCTGTATCAGGTGGAAATATGGAAATCTTCCTTCCCTGGAAGATTTCTTTCCTCATTTGTATTGCCACTGTATTTGTGTATTTTAAAATGTGTAAATAAATTAATAAGTACTTGTAAGTAAATGTTTTTTTCCCCCCCTTTTCAGCATGTAAAAGATGTTTCTTAAAGACATGGGCCTAGTTCATTCAAAAATTCTAAATTCTATCAATTACTACGTCGTTCCAAATGCATAAGGCTTTTTTTAATTAATTGAGTTGGTTAGACGCAATATTGCATGAGGCTGTGAGGAATGGCGTGCACAAAAATTAAGTTAAAGGGATGGTTCTCCCAAAAATGAAAATTTGATGTTTATCTGCTTACCCCCAGGGGATCCAAGATGTAGGTGAGTGTTTCTTCTGTAGAACACAAACAAAGATTTTCAACTGTAAGTGAATGGAAATCAAGGCTTTGAAAAAACAACAAAACTAAATTAAAGCCTACAGCTTGTGGCGATACATTGTGTAAAGACACAAAACAATCGGTCTGTGCAAGAAACTGAACAGTATTTGTTGGTTTTTTTTTTTACCTCTGATTCATACAAAGTCCAACCTGTCCTGAGTGAGTTTGCTTGTCTTCTGTCTGCGCCTGATGCGTCGTCGTCCTCTTGCTTTATGGCGGATCGCAGACTTGTAGCAATAGCCAAAATCCATTGTATGGGTCAAAATTATAGTAAGATTAGTTAGCAAGATTGGTTTTGTGATCAAGAGTCACACATTAATGAAACCTGACCGATTTAAAAGTACGTTCCATTTTTAACTTTGGTCATAAAGAGGCTACTTTGTAAAAGTGTTAATCAAGTGTTAATCAAATGTAATGATAAATATTTATTTCAGCCTTTAATTCACATAAATATTATCAGTGCACAGAGCTTGTCTAAACGTTTTAAAGTGTTTAAGTTCATGTGGAATTGGCTTTAAATTGAGGGACAGAAATCTGGTTTCATTGCAAACCAATGTGTTTCAGAGATGAACGCTAAAGGCTTCGTGAGTTTGGAACGATAAAGGGTGAGCAAATGACTAAACCTCTTTTATTTTTTGGAGGGAATGAGAGCAGCTGCAGTTCACTTAATAAATGATAGATGGCACTTATTAAATACATTTTACTATAGTAACTAAAAATGAGTGTGCTGTCTATCAGGAATAATACCGAAGAATATAACAGTACTTATCATGGCATTATCAGAAGTCTATTAAAGCCATTGGGCCACAAAACAGCATTGTACATAGTGTATGAGCTCTGTAAATAGGACACACACTATAACAGAAGTGTTGGAGCAGAAGGTGCATTTTGTGTGAGAAGCGGAAACACTGTAGATATCTCATCTCTCTGCTGATATCTATGCATTTGATCAGACCTTAGTGTGCTCAGACTTTCAGTTCCTGTGATCGCTGCATAAACTTTTCAGACTTTAGACATGCCTCCCTTTTCTACATATCTGCCATTTTGGCATAACCAAGATGAACAAGCAAAAAAACAAAAAAATCAGCATCTTAAAAGCTCTCCATTTCCTCCAGCGATAAAAGTCTATTTATTTATTTTCCTTTCAAGGCATTTGGTGATGTCAAAATCGAACACCCCTTAACATAAATGGCTGCTGTAAACATGCAATTTGATTGAGGGTTGCAAAGTGTTTAAAATGAGTTGTGATTGGCTTAAAATGTGTCTAGAGCCATTTTTTCTTTTACTGTTTATAGATGCAAGGACCAGTGAATGTACTTTTAAAAGTAATGCGTTACAATGCTGCATTACTCCAATAAAAAACAACCAAAAGAGAAATGTTTAACAACTGTAAACAACAAAAGAGAAAAGAATAAGCCTCAGGCTGAAGGACGTGCTACTGTACCTTGCTCCTAATTTCTCTTGACACGAGATATCAGTGAATAAACAGGAAAACAGTGACTTGCATTATTTACTCAAAAAAGTAACAGATATTTTCTTGTAAATGTAAAAGTAATGCATTAAATACTTTACTAGTTTCTATAAAAAGTAATCTGATTGCATAACTCATGTTAATGCGTTATCCCCCAACACTGATTAGGACTGTCACAGAGATCGCTGAGATATCTCAGAGCAGTGATTTCAGTGAGTAGGATCATTATCTGCATACAATTACATGACAAAAATCACATGCAGCACCTTTAACCTTAGTAACGTTGGTTTCAGTCAAAGAAGTGTCTGTGTTTTTGAGTTAGACATATTAAGACTGGCCTGTCTAAATCTCTCTGTGCAGTGTAGGTGTAGGTATTAATTAAATATTCATTAGGAGATCACATCGGACTACACAGTGACACATATCAACACTGCAGTTCTGCAATCTCCTCTTATTTCTGTCTTTCAACCTCTTGTTAAGCAGAAATTTCCATCAGAGTTTGGTGTCTGGACTACAGGTGATGTTCTTATTCTGCTCATCTTTATCTTTAAGAACGGTTTCCACTTCCCTTGGATCCTTCATTATATCCTCGGCTTTCTTTTCTGAGTTTCCATCGGCCTTGTGGGGCTCCTCTATAGGTGGTGTACTGGAGTGATTCTTTTCCTTTTCCTGCACCGTCTCTCCATTTTTTGTTGCAGTCTCTGGTGCCTCAGGCTTCTTCTTTATGAACAGTAGGTTGCATATGGCCAGCACTAAAGCGGACACCACAACCTCAACCCCAGCCAGCAGGAAAACAAACATGTACTTCTTAGTGGAGTCCAAAAGATGACCTTTACAAAGTGAGAACAAGGATTTCAACAACGTTCAAATATTCTCAATAGATCACAGTAAGTGTAGCAAGGTTTATTAACGAGAGATGTGTAAAATATCTACTCTAATACATACATAACTGCATTAACATACATAATATATCTGGCTAATTGGTAGGTTGCCTGAATGTTCTAATTTATTGCACAAAGATGAATTTTCAGCAGCCTTTACTTCAGTCTTCAGTGTCACATGATCCACCAGAAATCATTCTAATATACTGATTTGCTGCTCAAGAAACATTTCTTATTATTATCAAGGTTGAAAACAGTTGTGCTGCTTAATATTTGATATGTTTCTTTTTATTATGGTTTTTTTCAGGATTTTTTGATGAATAGAAAGTAAAAAATATATATATTTTAAATATTTTTTGTAACATTGCAAATTTTTCTTTACTGACACTTTTAATCAGTTGAAAACATCCTTGATCCTATTTTAGTGCATTTATTTTGATTGATCAATTCATCTATTTTACAATAGAAATTCTGACCTGAAAAAATGGTCTGTCATAAGATTAAAGTGTTCATTTTAATGTTCTTGGGCAGTCAGACCATTCAAAATCTATGTTCACATATGAAGCAACATATAAGATTCTATATTTATCATCCTAGTTTAGTTTAAGAAGAAGCTAACCCACAGTATAAATAATTTTGGTTTAAAATAAAATGTAAACACTCACCAGCAGATGGAGGCCCAATCAGCACAGCGGTAGCTTCAAGCAGGAGAACTAAACCAATGGCGCTTGAGAACTTCTCTGTACCCACAACAGTCATGAGAACCTCGAACTGCAAGGCTCCCACCATGCCATAAGAGATGCCAATGAAGATGCAGAACACCACCAGAGAGGTGTAGTCTTTAGACAGGGAGCCCACCAGATCTGTGGTGCCATTGAATATGAGAGCGATACTGAAGAGGTAAACGCATCGAGGGCGAACCCACTGGAGTCCAGCGATGTAGCCACATGTGGGCCGTGCGAAAATGTCAGTGAAACCCATGATGCTAAGCAGTAGGGCGGATTTTGTGTCTTCATTTCCCAACTCTTTGGCATAGCTCACCATAAAAACTGGAGGCACAAACAAACCGAGCACCATAATGGAGGCAGCGACTGTATAAATGACAAAGCCCAGGTCACTGAAAACACTGAAGTCCAGCAGCTTGGGCTTGGGCTTGGGCTTTGCTTTCTTGTTACCATCATCTGGTGTGTTTTCAATCCCAGGGGTCTCTGAGGTCTTTGGCGGGTCCAAAGGCTTCATTAAAGCCCCACAGGCACAGCAGTTCAGAAGGATCCCTCCCAAGATGAGGAAGCCCCCTCTCCAGCCATATTCATACTGAAGGACCTGCCCCAAAGGGGACAGACAGCACAGAGCCACTGGACTCCCAGTAGCGGCCAGGCCATTAGCCAGCGGCCGCTTCTCACTGAAATATTTATTTAACATAATGAGTGACGGCTGGAAGTTCAGAGCCATTCCAAGACCTGGAATCAGAAGATAGAAATGTTTACATGTCCCTGGAAAGACAGCAGTCCTTCGGTAAAAGATGGCTGAGGTACCTGTAATGACTCCTGTGCACAAGTATATGTGAATGATGCTTGTGGCAAATGATGCCAAGACCATTCCCAACGATGCAAAGAGGCCACCCACCAACATCACTGGACGGCATCCAAATTGATTCACTAAAATGCTGCATAACGGACCTGCAAAGAGTAATTATATGCATATATTCTTTCTGAACTATTTGAATCCAGTTTTAACTAATTAGAAAGACATCAAAGGGATTGTTACTCAAAAATGAACATTCGGTCATTGTTTACTCCAGTGCAGTTTTAGACCCTATCGACATTTGATACATGGACAAAAACAGTTCAGACGTTCTGTTTCCATGAACAAGAAATTTTTGGGTGAATTACTACTATGTTTGGTGGTCAAGTCACCTTTATTTATATAGCACTTTTAACAACACCGATTGGGTCAAAGCAGCTTTACAGTATTAAATTGGAAAACAGTGTGTCAATAATGCAAAAAGGACAACAGTAAACAATCAATTCTCAGTTAAAGGCAGTGGTGAACATACCAGTGCCATAAAGCATAGCCAACAGGATGGAGGAGATCCAGGCTGTGTCACTGTAGCCCACATCGAACTCTCTTATCAGCTCCTCGAAGAAAACACTGACAGCCTTGGGAAAAGCGTAGGAGAAACCTGTGATGATGAAGCAACCGAAGAGCACGGCCCAACTCCAGCCACCATCAGGGGCCTTCACTTCACTAGTGCCATCATCCACAGCCGCTTCACCCATGATGCTCTACTGCTCTGTGGAGACATGAGACACTCATGTGAATAGATTAGAAGTTGTAGTATGCAAGTCTATTGTGATGCCTTCAGGACCTTAAGAAATCACATTTAGTCAAATGACAAGGAAATCGAGTTGGAGGGCAACCGTGGCAGTTGTAATGTAATACTTTAGTTGTATGGGTCTCACAAAGCAGTTAATAAAATGCCCAGGTTATATTTGCACACCAAATTCACAATGATGTGCTTCACTGTAATTAAAATAATGTCACTATGCAATAAATGTTAATGGTCCCAAAACAGGCTTTTTTTGTGAAAGAATTTAGAGATAGTGTTATGACTTTTATCACATTTTATGATCGTCTTAAATACAGTGATAAATCACGTGAAAAGAGATTGTTTTCTAGTTTATACTCCCTTGTTAAAATATACAGATTTAAGAGTCTGTATTTTTTAAATATATACAGTTCATGCTTTTATTTATTTATTCAATTACTGTATTAATAAATGTATTTATTTATTATAACTTTATAGCTAATGCCACATTTTCACAGCTTTACTAATAGTAACATTTGGTAATTGAAGTTGTTTACCATAGTACATTTTGTGAAGAAAATTGCCAATTTTGGGGAAATGCACATATCTGCACATACTGTTAAAATCCCCCCTATTAATCTCTAATCGACTATCCAAGCTCACCCTGCCTATATTAAACTGCACCTAGTGTTATTTTCATACCGGCTGTTGGATCAGTTTCTGAGCGTTTCGTAATTATTCCGAATTTACGAGTCACCTGTTACGTTTGTATTTGGGGAATTATTTATTTATTCTAAGTTCATAAATAGGCTCTGTATCATTTATCATTCACGGTGGCTACATCTTAGAGCTTTTTTTGTGATTAGAGGCTCTTTTGCAAATAATTTAAATTAAAACTAAACAACGTGCAGATTAAAATTTATAGTAGAAACTACATCAACTCAACTTCATTACACCAAATTGATATTTAAATTTAGTCCCAAGATATTCTTCTGGAGAAGCGAATTAACGTCATTTTGGCATTACAGCATGTTTACCTAAATCCTCTAATTGCCATAATAAGCTTCCGGCATATGAAACTAACTGTAAATGGTACTTACTAAAAGTATGATGCTCTGCCTCCTTCAGATTTAAGTTCTTCAGTCTTCTAGCAGCACGTATGAGATTACAGACGCATTGTAAAAAAAACTAAGAAAGCCGACTGGCTGACTCTGTGAACTGGGTCGTAAAGTCTGCGGCTCTCCTCGTGTTTACATGTTCACCTAAGCGTGCACGTGACGTCAGCTTTCCTTTCTGTGCAACTGTGTAAAAATGACCTGGTCAGTTCTGAGGTTCAGTTAGTTGTGAAATACTGTTGCAGAACAGGAAATAGTTTTGTGAGAGGAAACTCTAATGTTATTTCAAATATAACTATGAAAGTGTGCATGAGTTTCTGGAGAAGCTTACCATGCATATTTAACATGTATGCATTTAGCAGATGCTTTTATCCAAAGCGACTTACAGTTCATTCAGGCTAAACATTTTCTTATTTACCAGTATTTGTGTTCCGTGGGAATCGAACCCATGACCTTTTGCAATGTTAACGCAATACTCTGCCAGAGAGCTACCGGAACACGTATAGCCATTTCTAATAATTGAAGAAGTCATATGCAGAGTCAAATTCATGTTAACTAAAGTCATAGCTGCTTGTTTGAAAAACCAGACATGGCTTAACTGGACATGTCCATACATGTATTTTTCTTGTTCTTTAATTTTAATGTTTGAAAAGAGCAGTTTTGGTCTGGTCTGGTCAGCTCCACTGTAGCTTTACACTGCAGAACATTGCAGTTTGTTTTGAACCATCCTGCATGAACCGGACTGGCCTCTGTAAAAACCTGTGGGACATCAGAGGATTGATCCGCTCTGTGGTGTAAAACAATCATTTAATCACAAACACACAGATCTAATGTGGCTCATGAATACATTAAGCCCAACACACAGACTGGCTCCAGCAAACCATGAAAAGCTGTTCAATGCGTATTTCGCATAGGCCTATTCCATCTGAATTTAAACTGAAATCTTTTCTGGACAAATAAGTTTAATATATAATGGTTTTCTTGAATCATTGTAAATAAACTCAATGGCTTATTATAGAAGCATAACAATATGCAGAGGGAAAAAGGAAAAGAATGACAGGAAATGATGGGGATGACTCGACACGTTCAAGTTGAGTTCCTGTAAGTTAGCTAATCTAGATGTGGTTCGTTTCTCTGTTTGAATGCTTGCTAGTTGACCTCAAGTAAATATATGGATGTATATTTAATGTAAGTGTATATGCATTCGATGTGTCACCAAAACATTAGATTGGTAGTGATATTGGTTTCACTATGATTGATTTATGTATACCAGAATAATTGAAAAACAATACACGCAAATGTCATCAGTGCTCTTGAAGCTGTGAGTGAAAATGAATTTTTACTAGGCTACATTAAAGTCTGCATCTCACTGTTAATGAAGATGAAACTTCAAAATTTCCATATGTCACCTATAGTATCCCTTCTGCTTTCCGACTGCAGGCCCTCACGACTACTGAAAGAAGAAGAACACAAGAGAATCACTGTGCCAGCAGCAAGTGGACGATCATATGAGAAGTGTTTAGACATTCTGAATGAGATAAAAATGACAAAAGAGTGTGAAATATTTATGAACTGATGTGGCCTATTTAAACTACTATCTAATTCAGATTTGGTTATTTTAATACTTTTTCTAGCTAGAAACTGGATGCATCTCATAACACTACCAATAAATAATCCTGCAGAAAATCAAAGTGAAGCCACAGACTCACTGTTCACCAGGGCTCACCCAGTGTTCAAAATCATAGTACATTAATAATGTGGGTAACTGGCTCTCACGTCATATTTGTACATGCAAGAAAAGTATGGCTCTGGTTGTGAACAGAGTGGAGCTGAATGTTTTCATTACAACAAAATGGCAAACCTCTAGATAGGTTGTCCTCTTTTTGGACCACAAAAATGCATCATGCTGGGATTTCTAAGATTTGCTTTCTAGAGCTCCCATTTACAGTGTGTGTTTTTGTATAGCCCCTGGAGAAGACTGTGTCTAGTCCCGCCCACTCTCTCAAACATGCAAATAGTTTTGCACACAAGTTTCGTGCATCAGCAGGCCACTATCAAAATGCAGAGAATATAATCTCTTTTGAAAGAGTGCTTGCTGTTTTCTTTCACTTTGGATTTTGTGATCACGTGGGCTCTGTGTAAAGAAAGATCAGATATTTGTCACTGAGCTCAGGATCTGTTGAGCAGCAAATCCTCCATCAAGGTCTGTCAGTCAACTCTCCTCTTAACCCGTGATTAGTCAAATCTGACTCCTGTAGCTTGTGGCATACTGTATGTTTTTGTTAAATTGTAAAGTAGCCTATGTTTTATTTCAATAGAATTGGGCTACTTTTAAACTGTTGCCATGGCTTGATTTCCCCCATGGGTTAAAGGTTTGAAGTGTTGCATAAATTATATTTGACTGAAATGCTTTGAAACATTTTGCATTTTACCTATAATAAAACAAATGTTATGTTTTGTGAAGGACGGCCACGGTAGGAAGCTTTTTAGATGTGTGTATGATAAACATGCACAACAGTGACTGTAAAATATGTATTTAGGAATGAAAATGACATGTTTTGAGTTTTGATATTTGCATTTGCGCTACTCATGGGCTCTTTCGGCATTACTTTAATCACCAACCAACCACACCCCATCCCCATCCCAATCCCCGAGAAGGGTCTGTCTGCAGACTGCAAGACGGGGGCGTAACTTGAAGTAGGAGGCGTAACTTGAAGTTGTTCAAATCACATAGAACCACGCGAGACCTCAAAACGAGATTTTGTCGGGATGCGTTCGAAACCGCATACCCTTTAATTAGGCACTTAATTTCAATAAGTACTAACTTAAGGAGCGCTAAAAGAGTTTATACTCTACAGCCTAAATGCGTATGTATGAAGTATGAATCCAAATTGTATAACATCATCCGCTATGTTGATCATGTGACCTACAAAGTTATAACAAGCACAAAAACGTAAAAGATATAAGTGACAGGTTTAATTATTGTATTTGTAATTATCTTGATAATGAAGAACGTTGCAGAAACGGCTGCCTTTTTATTTTGTGATTGTAGTATAGCCAATACTGTTGATTTTTTTTATATATATATATATTTTTAACTCCACTAATGTGCTCAAGTGTTATCCTTAAAACATTTGTTTTTTATTAGAAAACCCAAAATCGTTATCTCTTGAATATTTTTTTAAAAAATTTTACGTGAAAAACGTTTTTCTTTTATAGCATCTCATACTATGAACACATAATTTTTTTATTTACTGTTTTATGGCATTATGATTGTTTATTGTCAGATACAACCTCTTACCATGATCTTTTATGTAATAATTTGGCAATAATAATAAAAAAGTGGGTCAGGTGCACAAACACCTCACAGCGACTGCAATATCTGCACAAAGGGTACTTTGATGAGCTGCTTGAAGATCTCATCTTTGGAGAAGACTGTTGATTTGATACTCTAAAAATGTAAGTATTACTACTCGAAAATTAACATTACCCCATAATGAATTGCATCTTTTGCCCACCCCAACATTTACCATGCAATAATAACGATAAATGCCAACCAATAATTATATAATTTTTTTTTCTTAAAATTACATTTTAGTAAAAGAAGCCAAATGTATTTTCTTTTGTGACACAGCTATACATGAATATATACACTAGTTAAATAAATGCAGTCGATGTGAATACATCCATTTTCAGTCAAGCAATTAATACATTAATGGATAAAATATTTATATTTTATTTACTGACAACCAAAAATATGTCTAAATGATTAAAATAATGTATAAAAGTTAGCATCACAATAAATGCATACATGCACAAGTCAACAACACATGATACAAAGCTTCATTCAAACTTATTGTTCTAACAATCATGTATTTACAGATGGTGAACCCAACATCCTCCTGCGATCTGAACACAGCTGATATAGTTCTGCCGCTGCACTTCACAATCTCACTCTTCTCAACAGGGATGTTCGTTGAGCAACAGGATGAGGAAGACCATGATGACGGCTCTCTGAACCACACAACCTTGAAGCTAGAGCAGGGGAACACGTGCAGGATAATCTGACCGCTGTGTCTGCTCCAAACTTTCGTGTGCCTGCACCCCATGAGCACGACTACCTGAAAAACATTTACACAGAGTTTAAAAGTACATGATTTATTACTTTTGTAGTGGGCTAAACCACTGAAGTGGTTCAAATATATAAATAAATTATACATTTATCCGGAGTGACTTACAGTGCATTCAGACTTACAGTTTTTACCTAACATGTGTTCCCTGGTATTCGAACCCACAACCTTGCACTGCTAACGCAATGCTCTACCACTTGAGCCACAGGAACACCAGTGTGTCCTTGAGCAAGGCTCTCTTCTCCAGGTTGATCAGGGGATTGTAGGCCCCTGTAATAAGAGCACTGTCAATCACTTCAGATAAAAGCTCCATCACATTTTTTGATGATGCTTTTGAAGCTTCTGAAAGTCAGCCTTCATTGTTTAAACATTAACCAGCTGAACAAACATTACCAAAATCACATCCTCAGTGTCTTGTGGTCTTTCTCTAGATGCTCTCACTGGCTCTGGGGTCACTAAGGATGAAGACACCAGAGCAGCATCTGGTCCTGATGAGACAGTAATAGCTGGAGTGATGGAGCATCTCATCTGTGACTCTCGATCATTTCCAGGATGATGCTGTGGTCTTCTCCATCCTCAGTGCACACACCAGTCTACAGACATGTTCATGTCCTACAAAAATACACAATACAAAAAGTCATTAGATTATTCTTTTGTTTCAGGAGTTTCCCTCTTTTTCACCTTTCCTTGCAGGTCCTGCTCCACCACAAAAGAACGTTTTGAAATACATTTTAAAACGGGCAGTTTAATTTCATAATATCCCATCCGGGTAAAGTAATGACCTGTCGCCTCTGTTGTTTTTGTACAGTCATTTTAAAGGTCTACTCTTCTGCCCTCTAGTGAAGCTTTATAGCAACACCGTCGTGCAGGATGACGTGCTGCCGCTCTTTCAGCCAATCAGCGCACAGGCGGAAGCTGCTCGTTCTTTCTGTTTCTAAAACAGAAAGAAAGTCTCACGGCTGCTAGAAATTACTGTTTTATCTGGAAACTTGCTATCCGTTGACATTTGTAAATGGAAAGTGTTTCTACAAAAGAGAAAGATAACATGACATACCGCAAACGAAAAAGTGAAGAAACTACAAGCAGTAGTACAAGTAAGATTGGTAAAATTGAAGAGAACAGGTGAGTTAACTTGGCTTTGATGTATCTGCATGCTATGTAACTTTACTCTTTTATTACCCTTACAACTTAAATGCGACCCTGGACCACAAAACCACTCACAAGGGTCAAATCTTTTTCGAAATCGAGATTTAAACATTGTCTGGAAGCTGAATGAATACGCTTTCCATTGATGTATGGTTTGGTAGGACAGAAAAATAGCATTTAAAGTTAAAATGAAGTCCTTAGCAATGCATATTACTAATCAAAAGATACGTTTTTATATATTTACTGTAGGAAATGTACAAAATATCTTAATGGAATATGATCTTTACTTAATTTACTAATTATTTTTGGCATGAAAGAAAATCCATAATTTTGGCCCATACAATGTATTGTTGGCTATTGCTACAAATATAACGTTACCCGTGATACTTCTGACTGGTTTTGTTCTCCAGGGTCACAAATGTTTAATGTAATGTTTGTTTATTCAGCTCTGAGTCTTGCCTCAGTCAGCCAAGTGATCAAAGTGTTCATGAAGTCATAACTTACGAGCCATCTAGTTTGCCAGGTACTGATCATAAAATCGGCATCTTAATCTTTTTATTTTATTTTATATATATATATATATATATATATATATATATATATATATATATATATTTTTTTTTTTTTTTTTATAAAGAGTACTGACTCTTTAAAGTATTTTTGTGTGTGATCTAACAGCAGTCCACTATGATCCTGACACGACTGAGCCCATCAGCTGCAGTCTGAAGTCTCTTGATGAATTATTATCGTGGAAACGCAATGAAGCAAGTCCTTTTAATGTGGCCACTGTGCCTTTGGCTAGCAGGTATCCTCCACTGCACAGCTGCCCCAGACGCACATTGGTGTCCCATGACATGATGGGTGGCTACTTGGAGGACAGGTACAACTCTGAGGTTAACTGATTTTCAAGCGTGTTATGGCCGTTTCATTAGTTATTTTCATGGTCCTGTCTTCTCTTCTCTGCTGAGGTTCATTCAAGGTGCAGAGGTGGAGATGCCATATGTCTTCTATCACTGGGAGTATATTGACATCTTCAACTACTTCAGTCATCAGATGGTCACCATTCCTCCTGCGGTTTGGACGAACGCAGCACATAAGCATGGAGTGCTCTCTATAGGTGAGGCTCTTGGTGGGATTTTAAGGACTTGCTGTAAAAAGAAGATCCTTGTAAGAAAGAAGTATGCTGTAGCACAGAAATACTATATATTATAAAAGTGTAAACTGAAGGTATTTTTTTCCTGACACTAAAATGCATATTGTTTGCCTATTATTATATTTTATTTGCATATTGTTATATTTCAGATTAAATTAGTTTGAAATGTAGTACTGAATAACATATCCAACATACTAAAGTACATGGTTACCACATCAAGTTAAGTGTACTTTAAATGACAAAAAAAAAAATTTTAAGAAAAACGTACTGACATTGTTACAAAGTAAATTTTTTTTCTTAAAAGTGCATAATAAATATATACAGTTCACACACACATTATGTAAAAAAAAAAAAAAAAAAAAAAAACTTTTATTTTGGATGAGACTAATCATTTGAAAGCACTAAAAAAGATATTTTCAGGATTTGAATTACGCTACAAGGGTTCATTCAATATAATTGTGCTGATTTCTTTTTCACAAGGGTAATTCACCCCAAAATAACAATTTTGTCAACATTACCTCAACCTGATATTGTTCCAAACCATGTTTGTTCTTTCTTCTGTGAAACACAAAAGGAGAAATTTAGCAGAGTGTCCAAGCTGCTCTTTTCCATACAATAGACAGCAGGTGACGTCCATCAGGACAAAAAAGCATCATAAACGTAATCCATATAAATTGCTTTCTATATTAAAAGTGTTCTGAAGCCATATGACCTTGAGCTTGTGATAGGTCCTTTATGGAAAAAAATAAAAACTAAAATATATATATAGTCACTCAAATTTCAGCCTGCTTTATACAAAGAGCCTTTTGAAGAGTCATAATATATCACACAAGTCATATAGACACTTTGGATATAAATGTATAGTTGTAGTTGTATAGTTGTACAAATTGGGAATAAAAACAGAATGCAATGATGTGGAAGTTTCAAATTTCAATATTTTATTCAGAATACAACATAGATAACATAGCAAATGTTTAAACTGGCATCAACACATCTCAAAAAAGTTGGGACAAGGCCATGTGTGGCATCCCCTCTTCATTTTATAACAGTCCGCAAACGTCTGAGGTCTGAGGAGACAAGTTGCTCAAGTTTAGGAACAGGAATGTTGTCCCATTTTTGTCTAATACAGGCCTCTACAGTAGTTGCTCAGCTGTCTTAGGTCTTCTTTGTCGTATCTTCCTCTTAATGATTCGCCAAATGCTTTCTATGGGTGAAAGATCTGGACTGCAGGCTGGCCATTTCAGTACCCAGATTCTTCTTCTACGCAGCTATGCTGTTGTAATTGATGCAGTATGTGGTCTGGCACTGTCATGTTGGAAGATGCAAGGTCTTCCCTGAAAGAGACGACGTCTGGATGGGAGCATATGTTGTTCTAGAACTTGGATATACCTTTCAGCATTGATGGTGCATTTCCAGATGTGTAAGCTTCCCATGCCACACACACTCATGCAACCCCATATCATCAGAGATGCAGGCTTCTGAACTGAGCGCTGATAACAACTTGGGTTGTCCTTGTCCTCTTTAGTCTGGATGACATGGCGTCCCAGTTTTCCAAAAAGAACTTCAAATTTTGATTCGTCTGACCACAGAACAGTTTTCCACTTTGCCACAGTCCATTTTAAATGAGTCTTGGCCCAGAGAAAACACCTGTGCTTCTGGATCATGTTTAGATATGGCTTCTTTTTTGACATATAGAGTTTTAGCCGACAACGGACGAATGGCACGGTGGATTGTGTTCCACTGACAATGTTTTCTGGAAGTATTCCTGAGCCCATGTTGTGATTTCCATTACAGTAGGATTCCTGTATGTGATGCAGTGCCATCTAGGGGCCTGAAGATCATGGGCATACAGTATGGTTTTCCGGCCTTGACCCTAACGCACAGAGATTGTTCCAGGTTCTCTGAATCTTTGGATGATATTTTGCACTGTAGATGAAGAGAACTTCAAACTCTTTGTAATTTTTTCTGAGAAAACTCCTTTCTGATATTGCTCCACTATTTTTCGCCGCAGCATTGGGGGAATTGGTGATCCTCTGCCCATCTTGACTTCTGAGAGACACTGCCAGTCTGAGAGGCTCTTTTTATACCCAATTATATTGCCAATTGACCTAATAAGTTGCAAATTGGACCTCCAGCTGTTCCTCATATGTACATTTAACTTTTCCAGTCTTTAATTGATACCTGTCACAACTTTTTTGGAATGTGTAGCTCTCATGGAAATCCAAAAGGAGCTAATATTTGGCATGACATTTCAAAATGTCTCACTTTCAACATTTGATATGTTATATATATTCAATTGTGAATAAAATACGAGTTTATGAGATTTGTAAATTATTCCATTCCTTTTTTACTCACAATTTGTACAGTGTCCCAACTTTTTTGGAATCGTGTTTGTTACATTCCTGTAATCAACCTCAGCACTTCTACACACAAGTGAAACCAGAATTGATGTATTAAAGTAGTCCTGTTCCCCTCTAAGGCACATTCATCACAGAGTGGACCGATGGAGAGAAGATATGTGAGGCCTTCCTTGCAGATGAGGAGAGTTACCGTGCAGCTGCCGATAAGTTGGTTCAGATTTCCCACTGCTACGGCTTTGACGGCTGGCTCATTAACATAGAAAATGGGCTGAGTGTGAGTAACCAAGACACATCTGATTATATAGAGGATATAATGTGTGGTAAATTACCCCAAATTTCACTCACTCCTCAGGAGACTGCGGTGAAGAACACTGGCCCTTTTCTGCGCTACCTCACAGACCAGATGCATGAGCGCGTTCCAGGCAGTGTGGTGATCTGGTACGACAGCGTGCTGAAAAACGGCTCGCTTCAGTGGCAGAATGAGCTCAATGACGACAACAGGCAAGTGATGGTCTTGAGGGATTATAGAGGGGCAGATCAGATCTGTGAGATTTATGCGGTAGATATTGTGCAACTTATGCCATCAGCTTCCTTTTGTCCTCCTTTCAGAATGTTTTTTGATGCCTGCGATGGAATATTCACTAACTACAACTGGACAGAGCAGAGTCTGGAGTGGATGAAGTCCTACTCTGGGGCACAGGGCCGCTTTGCTGACATCTATGTTGGAGTTGATGTGTTTGCGAGAGGGAAGGTGGTCGGGGGGAAATTTGAGACCAATAAGGTTAGTGAATGTTTAGTTAGAGAATAATTTCAATATGTGGTCACTACCATTCAGAATTCTGGGAAAGTTCAAATGCATTTATTTGAAACTGAAATCTTTTGTTAAATTATAAATGTCTTTACTGTCACTTTTGATTCATTTAATGCATCCTTGCTGAATAAAAAACAGTACTATATCTCATTGGTTTTTGACTGAGTACAAGCCTCTTTTTGTTTTCTTATTAGGCTCTGGAGCTGATTCGGAAGTATGAGTTTTCAACAGCCATATTTGCTCCTGGGTGGGTGTATGAATGCCATGAAAAGGCAGATTTCCGCCAGAACCAGGATAAGTAATTTCCCACTCGGACTGCTCATATTTTGCTCACTGTTTGCTCACATTTAAAGTGTTTGTAAGCACACACACCCAAGCAAACGTCCTGTCACCAATGTATTTTCTAATCCTCATTTCAGATTTTGGAATTTGCTGTCTGATTTCGTTTATATCCACCGGCCCTCGTCCAGTCTTCCATTCATCTCCTCATTCTGTCAGGGCTTCGGGAAGAGCATGTACTGGAGGGGACAGGTACGCTGCACTTAAACACCTGTCTGACTCATCATATTCAGTTTGAACAATTCACTAACAAAATGTAAGAGCCCAATGAAATAAAATGTATTCATGGTTTCTAAAGATGTGAAGTATTTTTACGTTATTTCTAGACCCTCCGAAGCAAGCAGTCTTAAGTTATGGCTTATTTAGATTTCTCTAATATTCATGAAAACATGAGTGCTACACTTATAGTTCCAGTTCCAGCCACAGTTATAGATGATTTAATGTATCTGTATCAATCTACATTGGATATTTAATTGTTCACGTCTATTTTTACATTTAGATTACCGTTTCCTTCATCCACCCATAAGTGTCATGTTAAATGTAATTTTTAGAATGAATATACATTCTCATATTGTAATTCATAATGCCTCAATTCACTTGCATTTAAGACGATCAATTTGAGTTTTTAGTGTTTTATTTTGAATTCATTTAGACAAACTAGTATTGGATTTACTTATCGGCCATTTTCAAATATTGATGCATCCCTGGTCATTTCTTGTTTTTTTTTTTGGTTTGATGTAGGTGGAGATGAAGAGAAGCTGGTTTAATCTGCATGCTCAGGAGATCCAGCCTCTGTATCTCTCTGAGAGCATGGCCAATGGCGGCTGGCTGAGAACCCGTGGCTGCTCCGAGGACGCTTGGATCGGAGGCAGCTCTCTGATGGTGGAGGGCATGATTCCATCGGGACTTTCTGAAGTCTGTGCAAGGTACTGGAGGTTTTGTTTACACTGGAGGTCAAAAAAATCTTAGACCAAACACCTTCTTTCTTCCCCTTTGTAGGATATTTTCTCTCCATATTCCCTTGGCCCCCAAGACATTTGTTTCTTTTGTCTACAAGCCACAAGTGGGGGTGAAGATATCCCTGGAGCTCAAAACGATAGATGGTCCTCTGTGCACATTCAGTGGGACGGAAGAAATCGCATGTGAGTGGTCTTACAGGCCTTGTTCTTTAGATTTCTTCGAGTCTCAGTCTGAAGCGGTCACATTTAAATCTGCTGAATCTGCTGTGTGTTTAGCTAGCAGTGTCTTTCCAGAAGCATTAGAGGCGGACAACCAGTTGGTTGAGCAGTTTGCACAGAATTGTGGCCGGTGGACTTTGGATGGCTGGACTGCCAGGTGAGAGGCTAAAAAATTATATGTTTATGATATATAAGCATTTTTAAAGGTCCCTATACGTTTAACTGAAAAATGAGCAAGTGTGACAATGAGGAACAATTACCTGGAAATTTATGTCAGAATTCATGTTCAACTCTTCGCTATTGTTCACAAGCTAATGATTATTCAAAAGCCTGCATGCCATAGGTTGCTGACCCCTGCCCCCTGCTCAAGTTGAAATATTTTTGGGCATACCAGATATATGTAATACCTTCTCTAATCAAACTGGATGTGGTTCTATGCATAGGTGTTTCCTGTTGAAAATGGTTGGCTGCTCATTGCGAGACGTTTGTATTCGTGTTTCCCGAGATGAGGGCGATGAAGATGTTTCCTTTAACTGCAGGATTGGAGAGATTATGGTGAGAGACACCTGTACACTACAAATGTCTTCTATATGAATGGATGAAATTTTTTTTACTAAAGACTACTTCTAATAATGCTTTTAAATTGGTATTTTAAAAAAATGGACAGACAATACAAAATGTAAAAATATAAAAATATGGGAATGAGCAGCACACATTTAATACATGAACTTTTCTGTTTGGTTTGACAGGAATATTAAGACTTTAACACAGTGCCTATAAAAAGTATTCATACCCCTACATTCGGTTATATTGCAGCCTTTTGTTAAACTGCTTTGAATGACCCCCCCCCCCCCCACATCACTCTACACTCCATACAACCATAATGACAAAGCAAAAACAGAATTGTCACAACTTCATAAATATATATAAAAATAAAATAACTGAAATAAGTACATTGCATAGCTAAATATTTAGCTGAAACACCTTTACAGTGTCAAATCCTCTTGGGTATAATATGACAAGCCTTGCACATCAGAATTTGGCAATTATCAGCCATTGTTCTCCATCCTCTCTCCACCTCTCAAGCTCTGTCAGGTTGGATGGGGGCAGACACACATTTCCAGGTCTGGCTGGGCCACTCAAGGACATCCACAGAGTTGTCTGTAAGCCACTCTTGCTGTGTGTTTAGGGTCATTGTCCTGTTGGAAGATGTTCCTTCTGCCCAGTCTGAGGTTCTGAATGCTCTGGTCTGGGTTTTCAGTAAGGCTCAATCTCAATATTTTGGTGCATCATCTTTTCTTCTACTCTGACGAGTCCCTCAGTCCCTGTCAATGAAAAACAGCCCCACAGCACGAGGCTGCTGCAAGCACACTTTACTTTTGGGATGGTACTGTGTAGGTGATGAGCAGAGCTGGTTTCATCAGGTTCATCCGACCAGAGAATCTTGTTTCACAGAGTCTGATGGTCCTTTAGGTGCTTTTATTTTTTTCCCCCTCCTGGTTTCAAACTTCTTCCATTAAGGGTAACAGAGACAGAGAACATGCTTCTGTGAACCTTCAGTGAAGCAGATTTTTTTTTCTGAGATTTCCCAGATGTGTGGCTTGACACAAACCTCTTTCTGAGCTCTACGGGCTTAGTTCTTTTGACTTTGGTTTTTGCTCTGATATGCAATTGAATTTGCCACAGGTTAACTTCACTTGAAGTGTAGTAACATCTATAAGCAATATGAAAGCTCCCAAGCTAATTTTTTAACTGTATGAGATAAGTATATGATTACTAGCAATGGAATTTAGAAATTATTTTAAGTTTTTTTATTTTTAATACATTTGCAAAGATGTTAAAAACCTGTTTTTTGCTTTGTCATTATGGTGTATCGAGTGTAGATTGATGTGGAAAAAAGGAATTTAAGGCAGTTTAACATCAGGCAACAACATAGCAAAATGTGAAAAAAATGAAGGGGTAGGAACACTTAAAGGCACTGTACATCATATGTGAATATAGAAATTTCTTAAAAAATATACAGTAAGTTGCATAATCGCCTTCCAGGTTGTCCTACAAATTGACATCCTGACTTAACATAGTACACTACCATAAAAAAATTTTGGGGTCTGTAGGATGTTTTGATGTCTGTGAAAGAAGTCTCTTATGCTGGCCTACCTAGGCTGTATTTATTTGATCAAAAATACAGTAAAAGAGCAATAATGTGAAATATTATTACAATTAGTTTTTACTGTCACCTTTAAGAAATTCAACCTTGCTGAAAAAAAAAGAAGTATTTAATCCCTAATTGATGAGTGCACATATAAAGTTGGGAGTAGCTAAATGATCCGTTTCTGTTTTTTTTTGCACAGCTGTTGGATGCAGAGAGTCTTCAAGCACCCCTGCAGTCTGTGGAAGGCATCTGTGTGAATGATGTGGTGTGGCACACAGCTACTTCGAATGGAGACGGTCACACACTCAAGGTACTTCTGAATGCCACGTTACGCTGGCAATACCCCATCCAGCAGGTCCGCCATTTCCGGATTCACTGGAGGCATCTCCGTGGTCCTGACCCTCGCATTCCCCCTGGTCCACTGACTCTGATTGGCAGGTCTTACTCTACCCTGTACCGTGTGGTGGAGCTGGAGGTGCCTGCCGCTCCGGGTCTCATAGAGCTAGTGGTGGAGCCCGTGAGCAGAGAGGGATTCAGAGTGCCTGAGGCTCAGTGGGGCCGCCGCACACTCAGCTACAGCGCCAGCTCCTCACACAACCCTTCAGTCTGAAACCTTATTGATCAAGTGCCTTAATAAATGGGTCAACATCACTATAAACTGCCTTTGAGACTTCACTATTTCCAAAATAGAAATACATATTTTTTTTTTATTAAGGAGACTGTAGGCTGTTAGAAATGCATATTGGTCAAGCTCCTGCACTTTTTTAAAAAAAAAAGACTGCAGTTTCTAGTAAACTACAAAATGTGTCCAGTCTGTCATGGACAAATTTAAAGTAGAGTATATTCATGCAGGTATGCATGACATTTTGTAAAATTCTTGCATTTCAATCGATTTAAATTAGAATTGTAAGACACTATTGGGCTGTTCCCAAATCAAATTAAATCATTATATATATATATTAAATAATTGTAATTTCCACAGACTGTATACACTGCACTTAGAATTGCATAAATAAAGCTATGAGATTAATGGGTTTTAAGTGTTAATGAATAAAAATGTAATATTCAATTCTGATAGTAATAAAAAATGAAATCATACTCTAAATTTCGAAACTAAAGCCACTCGCTAGATTAGTTAAAACCCGGATTAATTCATTAACGAAACACGGCTTTATGTTGCTCAGAGATGCACAACAGTTTCACTCTGGAGAAATGGAACAAAAACAGACAATATTGACAGTATTGTGTTTAAAAATAACTATTATTATTTACAGATATTTTTTAGTTTTCGTTCATTGAACTGTTGTATAAATGCAATATCACATTCGCAATCGAGCAGATATTCAGGAAAATGGCACTTTTGCTTACTTATCTTGAATTTTTGGCACATTCTAATCGGCTACATCACAGTGCTTTCCATCATGTTCATCACTAAGCAACTGCAAGCAGTGGAACATAGCATACAGTTCTGGGCTGGGGTGCATTCAGTGCATTTATCAATTCACCCTTTCCCCCCGTAATTAATCACTCCAATTTAACATGTTAAATCAATAGCCTTCATTAAAACATTATCAGAATTTGGCAAAAACTATGCACATGTCCCCCGTCATGGAAGGCTTTGAGACAGGGTGGACATTTTTGCTTCGCATTTAATAAACACATGGTGTACCTTCAGTCAGCAAAGTGTTTCATTGTTGAAGTTGAATATGTACCGCCTAAAATTTATATTTTGAATTTCTGAAAAACTTTTATGTAAATTAATATTTTACTAGGGTGGACATGTAAAGCTTGACAACATGCAGCTTCAAACACAATATGATGAAAATGAGGAAATATAATGTAGATACTTGGTGTACTTGCAGCAGATGTTTTAACCTCCGGTGAAGAAAGGATAAATGGATGTGGAGATTTCACTGTGTAGATAAGAGGGTTTCTAAAAGGGGCACTGACAACATCATGACAGGGTGGATAGCAATCAGGGACATGTGCAAAATGCTTAATATTATGAAAATAGAATATAAATGAAAAATCTGACATGTTTTATTAACAACTGGCTGAGGGAAAAAAGAATATTTAAAAAATAATTTTTAATATTGTGTTATTTAACCACTTTTTACACTCAGTGAAGTTAGATGAGCTGCGTGAGGGACATGCCAAAGTCACATACATCTAATCAAAGAAAAGGTATAAAATGAGAAAAATAAATTTCAAGAGTCTGTAGTTGTAGTTATGTGTGCAAATGTTTGGCAAATTTTCATATTTAAGAATTGCATTATATTGTATTATGTTCACGACGACTGAGTGTTTCTGATAAGGACACCAAAGGCACTTTTTAGTGATTTTGACCCAAATGTGTGATGTGTTGGTGCAAAATATGTATTCCGTATTTCGTAAATGACTGAAAACTTAATTGAAGAGGCAGCAAATCAAATTTGCACTATATGCAATATTATTCTCATATGTGACCTAAGTGTGAATAAAAAAAAAAAGCAGAATAAAAAATATTTCCATTAATGTATGGTTTGTAAGGATATGACAATATTTGGTTGAAATACTATTTGGGAATCTGGAATCTGAGGGTGCAAAAAAATAAAAATATTGAGAAAATTGGCTTAAAATTTGTCCAAATTAATTTCTTAGCAATGCATATTAACCTGTTAATTGTCACTCACGTTTTTGAAGATAGAATGTGCTTGATACAAAATTTTTATAATTCATGACTGAAAACATTTTGTAACATGATTTTGATGTACCATTTACATGGTAATGCAATGTCTGATTTTAAAATGGATTTTGAAGGATGAATTTTGAGATTTTATGTTTTCAAGTGATATATAACTTCTGATGATTTCTAAAATGTGATCGAGAAAAAGGCAACGAGGAAGTCTTTTTTTTAAACAAAGGTCAAAGCTCCTTTTGTAATGTAGATTTCTGAGGGTGCACTCTTGTCATAAATTCATCTATTACTTTTCCTACATCATTTTTAACAAAAAATATTGGTAAAATATATCTTTGGGAGTCTTAGACCTTTCCAACGATATATAGTTTGTCAAGATTAGATTAGATTAGATTGTTATATAGTATAGTCAAAGTAGGCGTCCCGTATACGGGACGGGGTGACAATTAACAGGTTAAAAAATAAGGTTTGATATATTTATGGTTGGAAATGTACAAAATATCCTTACTTAATATCCTAATGGTTTTTGGCATAAAAGAAAAATCAATAATTTTGACCCATACAGTGCATTGTTGGCTATTGCTACAAATATACCTGTGCTACAAGACAAGTTTTGACGTCTAGGGTCACATATATCCTTTATTATAGTAAAAGCAATTTTAAGTGCTATGGTGCATGTTGTAGACTATTGTGTGAGGACCAGAGTGGTCTTTCTTTTAGTGATTGCACATATTTATAATTTAACATTTATTCATAAACTAAACTTGTACCTTGAACACAGTCATGTACCTTTTTCAAAATTGCAAAATTAAAAAGTCCTTGTTTATGCAGTTGTGTGAAAAGAAAGGAGATGATCCTAGTTTTCCTCCTCCTCGACTTGCAGATAAATTGTGTTGCAAATAAATGGGAATATTAAACAACTTTCAAGTTCGTTCTCTTGTCATGTTGTTTGAGGAAAAGTACCAAAAGTTAGTTCACTCTTACCAAATTAAGTTTTCAGGCAACTATTTAAACCGTATAAAAAATTATGAATTTATTGTTTGCAGGCATTCAAATTTACAAATTTTACAAGACACAGGCATTAAAAAAAAACTGATTAGATAACCTCATAATCTCAACAAAAAGATAAAAAAAAAAAGTGTCAGATTTTGGTAAAACATTCTTGTGTTGATTGTCTAAAAGTAGTTAGCAAGCCATTCCAGTTCGTATCTGAATGAGATCCATCACTCGTGCTGGGTCACCATCTTCAACATCCGCAGAGCCATTGGCCCCTGGTCAGATGGGATCTGTGATGATGTAATGGACAGAGATGGTCACATACACTCATGAAATCTAAAAATAAATACTGAGTAATGTATTTTCCCTTCAGAAAAATGAAGCCAAACCACCATAGCTTCTGCATTTAGACCATGCTAACACTACTTGAATATAATGATACTGAACCATTTAGAACAAAAAATAAAACTGTGTACCATATGCCCAGCTTTGAGGATCCAGTAGAAGGCAAAGTTCTTGTAGGTCTTATAGAAAGCTCCAGTTTGCCTCTGTGTTTGTGGGTCCTCCAGTGCCGTCCATTTCATTTTGTTGAAGTATTGGAGTCCGTCCCATTTCAGCTGTTTCACCCACAACTCCTGACCTGCTCACAAATAAACTCAAATCAATTATCACTGCACTGCAAAAACACTATCCTGACAACACCCAATAATAATGGTCTAAATATCAAACTGATGGGTAAAGTGGATTATAAAAAAAGCTTACTGACTTACAAACACCATCTATTAACATCCGACTCGGGTAATCTGATCACAAGCGGTCAGCTGTGGCACATTACCAATTACACCAAGCACTGCATTATGAGCACTTGAGATCAGATTTAATAGACAGGATGGTCTCTGGTTTCATGACTTTATAAATCAGTGTACAGCAAGTAGATTTTGTTTGCTGTCTGGGACATATTAGTTTGGACACACACAACTATCAAGTGTAAATGGCCCAAGCACTATAGTCTAAAATGTGTTGGTCGAGAGTTGCCATTCTGAAATGTTTCTAATGCTTGACGTCCTCACCCATTGTGTCCACTATGAGATCCAGCTGGCCATTGTAGATGGTAACATTGACTCCAGCAGCCAAAAGCTGATCTACAATGTCCACCACAGGTTTCATGAAATCTCCTGCCATGCTTTCAAACACTGCTTCAGCTTGTCCTGAAGGAACAGGAGAACACTTGTAAGACACACAGTGTTACACAATTACCTCTGTAAATCATAAAAAGAATAATGACCTCCCCATGTGACATTATTTGGTATGACACCAAGCTTCTTTCTGATTGGCCCATTCATCAACTCTGAGAGGGACTGACGGTGCAAAGGGCGAATGTGGCGACGCTTCAGTGAGGCTGTAAAAACAAGACAAAACGGTGAGCAAACACTTCCGTTTATGTCACAAAGAAAGTTTGAATTTGTGCATGCTGAGCTTCTCACAGAGGAATCCATTGGTTTGATCTGAACTGGTCTTCACCATCTCATCTGAGTTTTGTGTGAGGATGTTATAGAAGTTCACACCATTTGTGTTCTGTAACAAAAATCACTGAATGAAGCATGCATTATATCTAATTTCTTGAATTAAACGATGCATTAAGTGAATTTAATCTTAAACTCCTGGCGCTCGACTCACCTGTTCCACTACATTCTCAGTGATGGACCACAAGTCTGTGGCTTTTTGGTACTGGCCCTGTCTCACTGCTTCCAGCACTGCCTTTGCTGCATTAGTCACCTCGTCCAGTCCATTGTCATCCAACAGAGACTATAAACCACAGCACAGAGACACACATCAGTAGCATTAAACCCTCTGATCAACATGCATCTGAAGTGTCAGGACACAATCGCATACATTTCATGCACTAAATTGATTATACACCATCATTTTGGACCAAACTAATCAGAAGCATTTGAATGGTAGTGTATTGTTTTGATCAGGCTAATGCAATCATGCTTAATCTCTCTGGAGAGACAGAGGTGTTATGATGAATGACTCACTGTGCTGTAAAGATAAGGACCCCATGTCATGACTGAATCTGCATAGAGAGAAAAAGCAATCAGATGTGTTGAGTGCTGTATTGTAATGCATCACACCTGGTTTTTGCTGTCATGTGAGTCAGGACTATACATGATGAATATGCATAATGAGTAGTAAACCAAGATATGATAACTCATTAGAGAGACACATAGCTGTACACAAGCAGGCTAAATTTGACAAGCTTATTACAGACCTACAGGAGAGATCCAGGAATCTCCCAAAGCCACCCCAGCAAAGTTGCATTTGATTGAACCAGCCTGAACAGCCTAAAGAGAGAGTAAATAAACATTCAGTGCAAATTAAATTAAACTAGAATAATCTAACAGATAAAGGCCCAGTTTCACAGACAGGGTTTAGACTAAACCAGGATTAGGCCATAGTTCAATTAGGAAAAAGTTTAAGTTTTATAAACGTGCTTAGAAAAAAAAAACTTGTGTGCTTTTTGAGATAAAACAAAGGCCCTAATATATTTTAAGATCAGTCGAAACAGCTCAGACTTACATTTTAGTCTAGGACTATGCTTAAGCCTGGTCTGTGAAGCCAGGGGAAAAACTAGTATTTTAAACTGATGCCAGATTTACTTTTGCAGAAGTAGGAACTATTGTGACGCTTCCACATATAGATGAAATCAGCAAGCACGTGACCTTTTTGGTCTTGTGTGTGTTGCTACAAAATGACTCTCATGAAGCCTAAAGGGAGAACAGTTATTTCAGTACCTTTGTGAGTTCGAGGGAAATAGCTGCTGCCATTTTGCCTCCATAAGACTCAGAAAATATGTAGAAGGGAATACTCTGTTGGGGAGAAAAGTGAGATACCATGTCAAATGTTGAAAATATATTAAGCTCAGTCTGATGGGTATTTTTGTTTTGCTTACTTGAAACTCTGTCTGTTTAGAGAAAAAGCTCTTGAGGAGGACCATCATGTCTGATGCAACCATTGCAACGTCCTTGGTGAGGGCATCTTCAGTGTCTGTGTAACTGTATCCGGTGCCCACTGGGTTATCCACAAATAACACACTGGCAGCACGCACCTGGATAGACACATATATTTGTAGGTGAAATATAAAATATTCACAAATTCCTTTTTTTATGTATATAATGTGTATATATATAAAAAAAGTTATTTATAAAGAAACAATGAAAATCAAACGAGGCAATAAAATATTCTGTATTTCTCAAAATAAACTCCTCAATCAATACTATGGATATGGAAGTCTAGAAAATATATCTTTACATACCCAAGAGGTTTCTCTCAGCTTAAGGTCTCTGTCAAGAGGTCCAATTTCCTCAAAATTGCCAAAACCACAGCTAGATCCGCCAGGACCTCCCTAAAATAAACAGGAACATGAGCAACCATAGATGTAATACAGAAAAGAGAGGGAAAATCCAGCTGGAAAAACAGAAAAGGTATAACAGAGATATGATCTGGAGAAGGATGTGGAGAAGATATATGACGGATCATGCTGGGCAGATGAGTGACAAACCTGAAGCCACATAACCAGAGGTAGATCTTTATAACTGGCACTGGAGCTATTGCCGTAATAGAGCCAACAGAACATATGAGCTCCATCACGGACATCAACATATTCCCATGACTCTTTGGTTTCAACTGGAACACAACTTCCTGTGAAAACAAGAACAATAGAAAATCACATTATATTAACTTAAGTCTGAAGATTGCACAAAACTATTCTTGTTCTGAATCCTCATTTGACCCTGTGCCTCATTTGCATACAGTTTGCAAGTTTTTGCTTTCATATGTTTCCAAATACGTTTTAATGTCAATGTTATAGAATTTGTTCTAACATAGGCATTATTTAATTACATTTGACATTGTGAATAATATAATAGCCAGTCATTAAATTAAAGCCAATTAAAGCGCATTAGTGTATCTGATTCATTAAAAAGAACCGACTCATACGAGTCATCGTTCTAATAACGTGAATGCATGTTCGAATTCGAAAACCCTGGACAGAGCCTAAACTGAGAGAAATCATTCGGGTTCTTTATTATTTTAACTCGGTTCTCGGTTCACAGATTTGCGTATAACATGATGCAAATAAATTAAAAAACGGACATTCTCTTTCGCTTTCACTTTGTATCTAAAGTTACAAAACATATCAGTGCATCTCCTCATGTTGCAGTTCCACTCCTTAATACCAATAACCACAAAAAGTATAACTGTGCCTGAAAAGATACACACAATCCCTACAAATTTCCAAAGGGGTAACATTCAGCAGGCTATAATTTAGATATATTCCGTACCTTTATAAAAGCTCACAGCAAGCAGCAGCACAGCCAGCATGTCCATCCACGAGCGCGCCATTATCATCGATCTCAAACAGTCTGCCGCATGGGCTGTATTCAGACCCACCACCACTAAACCCAGTCCTCTGGACACTGTGGTGTGAGGATCAGTATCATATGACTTCAGTCAGCTGACGAACATGGAAGTAAACTGTAGTTATTCTCTTCCACACCAAGAGAGAGCAGCAGAGTGTGTGTTTAAAACAGTGCGCGCCTCCATCATCCTCATTGATAATGAACTGCTCGGGCATGGCCACCTCCAGTCTCAATTCTGTCAGGGTTAGATTGTACTTTGATTATCCTCCTCCCGCGACACCTGAGTGTCGGATGTGTTGGTTGTTGGTGAACTTAAACAAATCCCGAGTTGTCGCAGATCTTTCCAGCATCATAAAGGAAAAGTTTGGCTACAGCCGTAGGACTATTTTAGACTTGTATATAGAGGATTGTTACCTGCCCCCCACAGAAAGTATTTATATTGTACGTGATAATGATAGCATAAGGTAAGAACTGTATTATGTAATAACATGGCGAACGTTTATGCTAGTTTAAATGACCTTTGTATAAGTATTTATCATGTCTATTGACAGGGTGAAGGCATCCAGTGCTGTTTACATTAATGGAGAAGAAGTTTACCAGAACCCTGAAGCTCAAAACTCAAAGACCAAGAAAAGAGTAAGAGAGGATGAAACGCAGATCAGCGAAGGTTTAAGTACAAAAAAGAAACATGAAGATGCACAAATCAATGGCCACCCCTCAAAAGAAGACTGAAACCCCGTCTTCTACTAAAAACAACAGGAAAAGCATTTCTGCTGTCCCTACGAGTGACAAAACAACTTGTGCCAAGACTCGGCAACCAACGTCAAGTTCTCCGGACAGCAGTGAGGATGAGTCTCACTATAAAACCCCTACACCAAAACCTAAACCCAAGCAGAATGGCGCTGCCAGAAAGTCACGGAAAGAAAGCACATCTTCTTCGGATGACACAGAGAAATCCAAACGCAATGTTGCTGTACAGTCTCTTCTGGTTACACCTAAACTATCTAGCACAACCTCAAAACTTCCACTACAGACTCCACAACGCAGAGAGAGCTCCACTGATTCCTCTTCCTCATCATCATCACCCAGCCAGGCCAGAACCATAGCGAAGAAATCAGAAGTAGCAACTCTGCCCTCCACAGCTACAGCTCAGTCAGTCTCGTCTTCTGTGTCTAATAAGCCCCAGGATAAGGCAGAGAGCTCAGACTCTGAGGCCAGTGAAATAGAGCTGGTGATAAAGAAACCAAACCTGCAAGGAATGGGATTGAACATTGCTGGGCTGAGCCCTGGTGTTAGTGAAGCAGCAAACAGAGACCGAGGAAACACAAGAGGTCAGGAGAGAGGCAGAGGTCGAGGAGCGAGCCGAGGCAGTGGGAGAGGAGGTTTTGGTAGGGCCAAGGGAACACCTTGGAAACAAGACTTTCAATTCAACTATGAAAATGGAGAGTGGCAGAAAAAGAAAGATTCTCTAACTAATGAAAGTTTTATTGTGCAGGTGAGTTGAAAGTGAAGATAGGAAGAAGATACTGCTACTAGGGCAGCTCAAATTTCAAAAAATCAAATTTCTAATCGCGATTACAGTTATGGATGCCACAATTACCTAATCGTTCAAAGCAGCAATTAATCGTTCAAAATCCACTTATGTTATTCTGCGTGCCTAAGATGCGTTTTTTTCTTTCTACATGTTATCTTAAGGGTTTTCCCCATTATTTTAATTTTAGTTCTAGTATAACATTTATAATATCATTCATATTTTTACTTTTTTATAATTTAAAGAAACCAAAATGCTTAATACTATAGAAAAGCACTAACAAGTACTAAAAGCACTAATAGCTTTTCAGTTAGTTTTTTTCAGCTTGTTTATTTTCATATAAAAATACAGCATGTAGCCGCATCAAACAATGGTATAAATATCATTCAAAGGAAATTGTGATATTTTTGTCATAATCGTGCAACTGATAAAAATGGCCTTATTTAATGTTTCAACCAGGGATCTGCGTATAAGATGTACAAAACATAAACGATTTTCTTGGTAAAAGAAAAAAATTAATATTTTCTTGCTTATCATGTCATTATGTTATGATAATCAGTGTTTTTTGCTTCCTCAAAAAAAATATTATTTTCACAGTAACATTTTCTTAAAAGTATAATATAGTAATGTTCTCAGCAAATTTTTATTAGTTTTTTTTTAAAGTCATTTCTATGTATTAATTAATAATAGATATTCTAAATTATAAGTACATGATTACATTCATTTTTTTTTTTTTTTACATATTAATCGCCATACAGGTAATTTTTTGTGTTCCTGTAGAATCCACCTGAAATAGCTCCCAGATGGGACTACACTGCTTTACCCTTGCTGGCAGCTCCCCCTGCAGTGCGCCTTTAAGGTACAATGTGATATGATAAATGATAATAGATATACTTCAGTGTTTTTTTTTAATGCCTTGATAGTTATTTCTAGATTCAGTGTCCACGTGTAAGTTCTCTTTGTGTTTTTCATGGTTCTCTCTTGTCTTAAAGCTTTTGGAGCTGACTGAGAACTACACACCAGAGGTGTCTGATTATAAAGTAGGCCATTTTACACTTCTTTAATGCAAATTGTGTTGTGTGTAATGTAAATTAACAGTTTGCTGTTGTTATGTAGGAAGCGAAGATTATTGCATTCAGTCCTCAAACAAAAATGATAGAGCTTGAACTTCTTTCTCAACCTCAAGGTATCGCTCAAATAAAATAGTTTGCAACTGTTTCAGTTCTATTAATTTAAAGCCTTGAGGTTTGCAGTTGCTTTATTAAACAATCTTCCTTCTGCAGCAATACTTTATTTTATTATGGCTAATAATATTTTATAACTATAGCTTCAGCTGAACCGGGCAAGTTTGACCTGGTATATCAGAACCCTGATGGATCCGAGAGAGTGGAGTATGCTGTCACACATGGATCACAGGTACTGAACGCTCTCTTAAAGAAATAAGCATCGAAGCCATTAAAGATGTAGATGTTTGTTTCTTCATTTAAATGAAACCGATTTGAAGAAAATTTGGCATTACATCAATAACTCACCAATGGATCCTCTGTAGTGAATGGGTACCGTCAGAATGAGAGTCTAAACAGCTGATAAAAACGTCACAATAATCCACACAATTCCAGTCCATCAATTAATCTTTTCTGAAGCGACAAGCTGTGTGTTAGTGAGAAACTTTTTTTTTTTTCATTTTTAAATATACTTTTAAATCTTACATAATAACCACGTCATGTTCACTCCCAAGTCACATGGGTTTTTAGAATGGCTGCAACATTGAATTGACTAATCAGAATTCAGATCTATCTACTTATTAAAACGGTTTTACAGTGGATTGGAAATACATATGAACTGTTCAGGGGTCCTACTAAACAAAGGCCAATGTACTTGTCATTAAATTAATATGTGAATAATATGAGTTATATGAAACACATACACTTACAAAATTACATTTTGTTATTAACTTTTATTGTAGGGATGCACCAATTATCGGAAGATTTTTCCTCAATTAACAACCGTCGGCATATCAGCTATATGAGGAAAAAGGCCGATATAACAAACCAATGGTTTATTAGTGAACTGTGTGAAGGCACTGAGATGTATAATGTCTGTTGTATAAGCCTAGCGCTGTTGTCTGCACTTTAATGCTAATAAAATAACAAAAGACAAAAAATCGCACACTATTCTTGACTAAATAACTTTTGTAAATTTCATAAGTGTAGCGGACCTCATCTGAATGATGACCAAAACGTTACTGATGTTTTAAGTTTTTTGCATCCCTTTTCACAAAAAAAAGAAAGAAAAAAAAAGAATCTCCATAAAAGCTTAACAAAACACAGCACGAAAAGTGCATATTAAACTCTCTCTTAGTTGCATTATCATCAACATACAGCCAATTACACAAAACACTTATTACAAATAACAGTAAACGAAAATATACAGATCTGAAGAACTGCCTGCTTTCCTTTCCCATATACCTCCATAGATTAGAAAACCCGTCAAAATAAGAGTCCTGCCTTAGTAAAGGAGATCTCATAGATATTTCAACGTACAAAAATTATGAGAAAAGAAATTATAAGATTAATCATAATAAACCCCTGGTTTCACAGACAAGACTTTAGCTAGTCCCAGACTAAAATGCACGTTTGAGCTGTCTCAACTGAAAATATCTTGCTCTGACATATCTGAAAATGTCAGTGTCGTTGTTCTTTGACAATTTTATTAAAGTTGCTTTTTTGTAAATGTTGCATTTCTTCTATAACATTTTTGTAAATATCTTAATTTAACTAAAGTCCTAGCTTACGCTAAACCCTGTTTGTGAAACCGGGCCTTTTACAATAAAGACGGATTAAGTGTTACTTTACATGTTTTTACTTTATTTCTGTACCTGAAAACTGTTAAACCTACCCAAAAAGCACTGTTTATTTAATAAGTATTTTTGTTCTGTTGTATTTATGTAGGCCTGCTGAATGTTAAATGGATCCAGTCCATGTTCATTAGAAATTATCTGTTGAGGCGAAATACAACTGTTAGTATAATTTAATATAGGTGTTTTTTGAACTGTGCTGATTTAAAACATGATTTGAAAAATTTCAAATAAGAGAAGAAGTGACAAATATCGGCATTGGAATCAGCCAATATGTTTTTGTTAATATCGGTATCGGCCCAAAGAATGCTGTCGGTGCATCCAAACATTATTGATAGGGAGATGTTTCAGATATCAGCAGTCGTAGTTGTATGGAAAAAATAGCTTGTAGTAAGAAGAGTGTTTTGGACTAATTAGCACCATGACTGATTATTTCTCAGATTTATATTATATTTTGAATTCAGATTACGGATCATAATTCCAACACTTGCTGGGGAAGTGCATTTTACACAAGTTTCAAAGGAATATAAATGTGTATATGCTATGTGTTATGTGTATATGCTATGTGTTATGTGTATGCACATGCAGTGTCCTGACAGTGCTGTTGCGAGCACAGTTTGGCAAAGCTCTAAACCCTCTTTTGTAGTTTGGATTGTAACCCCATCCCCCAATCCCAAACAAATGTTTCTTCCTGATTATCCCTTTTAATTGTTGAAGTGAATAAGGGCAGTTCTTTGTACAAGTGTATGCTGTGGCAGGCTAAAACAAGCGTTTCTTTGATGTCTTTCCTGCAGCTGACTGAGCGCTGGGATTCTCTTCTGGAGCCCCGGCTCATTGTGGAGAATGTTGGATGATGGTCACACAAAACATGTTAACTGAGCCAGACCTACACGGACAACCTTTTATTTTAATGCTGTTTTGTTGAAACAGCTTATTTCTATATTGTATTAACCTTTAATTTTATTCTCAATGTCAGTTAAATAAATATTTTTTATTTAGATGGTAGTAGAGGTGATTGATTTATTATGAGTGTGTGTTTATACAGTGGGTGCAAATAGGCTGTTTTTACATAGGTTTAGGTTTTAGTACGAATTGCTTAATTCTTTGTCAGTCTCACCTGTCACAATTTGCACTTAGTGTAAACAATATTCTACTTGTTGCTTTTGAGAAGGAAATTGTGTGTTAATTTGTTCTGTTTAAAAATAAAGTTGAAAGTAAAAAAAAAAAAAAAAACTGAGCAGCATTTCTGCTAGAATTTATACAATTCATGTCTTTAGATGAATTTAAATAAAAAGTAGTGTCATCACAAAAGCAAGCAACAAAACTGAGACTAAAGCATATGTGTACTGTTTGTAATTATTTTTTCCTTTATGGTATTGTTACACCATGCAAAAATAAGTAAATATTTTAGACATGTATATGCTTGAAAAAGTTCCTCTATAAGTTGTTCTGAAACTTTTTGAACAGGAGATGTGTACATATTTCATATTTTGCCTATATATATATATATATATATATAATGTATGTATGTATATGTACACGTGTAATACTGCCTCTGAAGAGCAGTATTAAAAAAAATATATATATATTTAATTTTATTTTAAACTGCCCTTCAGAGGCTACAGAAGATAGTTACATGTTCCCCCCGGCTCTTAAGGCATTGTGTTTCCTTCTGGAGCATCAGTGAGCTTTTCAATCTTCTGTAATGGATTCATATGAGTCCCTCAGTTGTCCTCAGTGTGAAAACCAATTTGTTGGACCTGAAGTATTTTTCTGAAAAACTGCGGGCAGTTTAACTGTTCAGGACAAAGGGACTCCAGAAGAACTATCACTAAACAAAACAACACCGTATTAAGAATCAAGAGTATGTAAACCTTTGAATCGGCTCATTTTTATACATTCAGCTATTATTTTCTCTTCTAAAATATCGTTTTTGTTAAATATTCAGGTCAATACTAAATAAACAATAACATGCATTTTGTATGATCCCTCTTATTTTGGTAAAATTGTTAACATTTTGCAGATTCCGAAAGGGGGGTGTAAACTTCCCAACATTAGTAGTGAATAGAATAAGAATATTATTCTGAACAGACGTAGCTATAAACCGATATCCATTCAGTAGTGTTGACACCCTGAGCAAGAGAACATGAACGGATACAGCCGATAATGTATCGTATCTTTTGTTTTGAAACCTCTTTAATTGGTGATCCGTTCTCTCTTAATTCAATCCCATCCGAGTTTCGTTGACACTTATGTCAGTTGCGTGAACCAATCCTAGCGAGCTAAAGGCGTGCGCGTCACACGCGACGTCAAAGCCTCCTCCTCCGCTGCGCCGAGGCTCTCCTCCAGCCGGACTGAAGCGATGCTGCGAGGCTGAGATGATGGAGAGCTCGCTCGCAGCTGCCCAGGCTCTCTGATACAGCGCCTCTTCACAAGGATGGACGGCAGTGTCTTCCCCGACCAAGAGCAGCTGCTGGGTTTCCTGAAAAAGCTCAAAGAAGTGTTCGACGTGTGCGACGAGGACGCAGACGGATATATTCGTGTTGAGCACTTCGTGGACCTCGGTCTACAGTTCGGCCAGGGAGATGAAGTAAGAACCTCTCTATTTATATATTCACTACCTCGTTTCGGAATGTGTGGCTTTTAAAATAGCGGAGCACTTTTGTACCCTACTTCTTGCAGTCTCTGGGTTCAATTAAAACGCTTTCTCCAAATTTGTGCAAACAGGTTGGTTTATCCACTTATAGTATTTTCTGTAATTGGTGCCAGACTGAAGCTATAGGTTTATGGTTTATTTAGGATCTTAGCAGTTTAATAATTGCACTTCCGCCAAGTAACCAAGACAACTGTCTCCTTACTCTCCCTCATCAGCTGTGATGTCATCAGGCATCACTTGCAGATTCAACCGTTCATATGTATATACGAATGCATATGATATAGCTGAATAAATAAGCTTTCCATAGATGTACGTATGGTTTGTTAGGATTAGACAATATTTGACCAAGAAACTGAAAATCTGGAATCTGAGGGTGCAAAAAAAAAAAAAATCACCTTTAAAGCTGCAGATGAAGTTAATCTTATCCATGCACTAATCAAAAATTATATATTTATGAAAGGACATTTACAAAATATCTTAATGTAACATGCTATTTACTTTAATATCATAATGATTTTTAGCATAAAATAATTATGACACAGTGTATTTTTTTAGAGTAGGTTATATCACAATATTAATTTCACTAGGCCATTGGGCATTTTAAATGAGAAAATTTGATAATGGATAATTGACTCACTGTACAGGACATGCAAAACATTAAGAATTATTATTCAGTTTATTATTTCAAGTATTCAAAAAAGTATTTCATGGAAAATGTAACCTTTTGTTATTTTGCAAAATTCCAGCCTGTCAAATAATATATGTTTTATTTGTCTGTGTAGTTCAGTTTGTGCTTCCTAAAAGCTTGCCAATGAATGCTTTGGTCTAGACATCTGTCTAATGGAGAGCATCTCTCCTCAGAGTGACTAGTCAATATCCACTGCCCCGTGTGAGTTCTGCTCCTGCTGAATATCAGTTGAGTTTGTGTCTTTTATTGCATTCAGTTGCGATTAGCTCTCTGACAACAAAATATAGCATGTGTCTGTGGACTTTCTCATTTACACAGTTCTACTACATTTATTAATAAATCAATTAAAGTGGCAACATAATGAAAACAAAATTGTCTCCCATAAGGATTTATTTAATGCTACAATAAAGCGTGTGATTGCGTTCCCCTCTCACGGTGATCGTTGAGTTGATCTGGCGGAGAACTGCCTGTAATTAGAGCGTGACCGAAACAAACATCATAATGACAGGAAACATGGGTGCTTTGGCTAATCCTCATGATCTTTTTCTCATTCTTCTGCCCAACTGGGCCACACTGTGTTTGTCAGGAGGCCTTTTTAATTTTTTTTTTAGTAAGAATCACTCAGGAGAAGACGGACCCCTGAATGTGCTTTCTCATGTCATTAGGCTGATATGAAGGCACCATACAAACAGCAGAAATTACGGCTATAAAAATACTCATTTCCTTTGCTGTCACATGGCAATCGATGTTTAACACTCTGAGGATGCTGAAGAGGCCTTTCCTTTCAGTTAAAGCAGGGTGGTGTTTAAGTTAGTGCAGGTAGTGTTTTGGATCTGAAGCGTACACAGACTTTAAGAATGATATCTGGATTTATCAGGGTCATTTTGAGATTGGCTGGAGATTTTGGTAATACATTAGTATTTTCTCTACTTGACACAAATTATAGTCTTTTTTTCTGCATTGTGTGCTGCTCAACCACGTGCAGCCATTCTTGGTTGACGTTTGCTTTTTTGTTCAGCTGATTAAGATGTTTAATTGGCTTCCTTTACACATTCAATAGAATCCGTAATGAATTGAGGTGCCTCAAGGCTCTTTGACATTTAAAATAAGTCTCTATAGTCTCAGTGGAAACAAAGTAATGAAAGCAGTAATGAAAACGAAATGAGCAACCTGCCTCAGTTTGCCTACATCTTTTTCAGGAAACCTTGATGTTGTGCATGGCCTGGATTATTAAAATCACAGATTATCTCATTTGATTTCAGAAATGAATCCCATGCCAGCTCACTGAGTTGTCACAGAATGGTTTTATACCGAGTCAGGCCGTGGGACTGTTTTTCTTGCTAAACATGGTGAGACGTAAGCAGGAGTCAGCAGTGGTGACAAATGGGTGATTTTATCTGATTTATAGTGGGCACAAAGGGGAAGGACTCGTCGTCTTTCTAAACCTTAAATACAGATTAAAACCTAAAGACAAATAATTACTGCTGCATAGGACAAACGCACAGTGTTTAGCTGTATGTGATCACCTCTCAATGATTTGTGCATTATAATGTGGAACTGTGATTTTACATTATATTTGATGTTTTAAACATTTTGTATATATTTTATATGTTATGTACATTACGATTTAGTTGTTTTTGTAGGTTCTTTATTTTTATTGGGTATGTTTATTTTTTTCTGTTATTATACACTTATGTTTGGGGTTGGTAAGATACACACTAAACCTAGTGTACACCAGATATGGCCTTTGATTGATATGTTTGGGGTTGGGCTTTCAGTTTCATTTTTTGTTATTATATTTTAGTATTATTCTAAAGTTTGGGGTCTATAAGATTTAAAATAATAAAATGTATCTTATGCTCATCTAGGCTACATTTATTTGATCAAAACATAAAGTAAAAACAGTAATATTATGAAATATAATTACAATTTTTATTAAATATTTTCTATTTTAATATACTGTATTTTAAAATGTAATTTATTCCTGTGATGTTAAAGCTGAATTTTGAGCATCATTTCTCCAGTCTTCAGTCTCATGATCCTTCAGAAATCCTTTTGATATGCAGAATGACTGCTCAAGAAACATTTCATATTTCTACTTATTGTTACCAATGTTGAAAACAGTTTTGTTGCTTATTATTTTTGTAGAAACCATGAATTTTTTTCTTTCTTTTTTTTTTTTTTTTAGGAAATCTTTATTTTAGGGGGTTTACAATCTTTAAAATAATAATAATAATAATGCTTTTGCTGAATATATATATGTGTATATATATATGTGTGTGTATGTATATATATATATATATATATATATATATATATATATATGTATGTATGTATGTATGTATGTATGTATGTATGTATGTATGTATGTATGTATATATATATATATATATATATATATATATATATATATATATATATATATATATATGTATTTGTATATATATATATATATGTATGTATGTATATATATGTATTTGTATATATATATATATATGTATGTATGTATATTTAGCTGAATTCTATCACAACAGAATCTAACTGAATATGGAAAAATAGTAATAATAATCCTGAAAAAGTGCAATGAACAAAATGGCTATAAAGTAGTGTATTTCTCATTGTTTTGGTGCCAGGTTGTACCAGTTGCAGTGCTACAGCTGAGTGCTTTGTGCAGAAGGAAGTGATGTAACAGCAGGAGGTACAGTCACAGATGACTGGTCTCTGTGTGGTGCTAGTCACAGATTCTGACTCACAGTTGTGAGGAGCAGTTCATGATAGCAGCTTGAATGTTGGTGAAGACTGTCTCCTAGCTTCCCGTCAACCCCTCCTTCAATTCTTTTCTCTACTCCGTTATTTACATTTCTCTAAATGTCATACCCTTATACCCATCCCTTGTTCCTTTTATATTTGCTGTTATCTCATACCCTTTCCTTTTCCTCTCCTGGCTCATCTTTTTCTTCATCCTCCATCTAGTCTTCAGCTTCACTCCTTCTTCCTCCCCGTCGTCTCTCCCCTCCCCTTCTCCTCCTCCTCCTCCAGTCTGTTTCCTGATGATGTGGTTGTTGTGATTGGTATGCGTGAAGAGCACGAGGATGTTTCAGTGCAGAACGTGTGGTGAACATGTGTGCTGTGCTCTCCATCCCTTCCCACAGGCTGCACTGGGGTGGCCTTGAAGAGCGCTTGCTAACATTGAGCCCTTGATGCAACACTCACTGACAACAGCACGGCTTGACAGGGACCGTGACAGAAAACACAGTGACAAGACCGAGCTTTAATTTAATCTTTCACAGATGTTATTCAACCTTTCTAGGCTCAAACGTAACAGAATGCAAAACTGGCAACGAAAATGTTGCATAATGCATCACAAATGCTGGCTGACTGTGAGGATGAAGACTGATGAAAGACTCTTGCTTGATCAGTGAGTTCACAGAAACAAAGAGTTCAGAATCAGCCTGCAGATATTCTGGGCTTGGTGTGAATTTTTTATTTATGCTGCTCTCACCAGTTCGTAGTTATGTAAACTGAACACAACTGCTCTAAAGTACTTCTTTAAATTAACATTTCGACTGAAAGGGTAAATTCTGTCACTGGTTACTCACCGTTCAAACCTGTATGACTAGTAAAGACATAATAAAAGAAAAATACCCCATGATTTTCTCACTCTCAATACATATGACTTGCTTCTCTCAGACGGATACAATTATATAAAAAAATGTCTTGGCTCTTTCCAAGCTTTATAATGATAGTGAATGGCTGTTGATATTCAACAGTTCAATAGAAGTCCAATAAAGTGCTTCTATCCAACATAAAAAGTGCTCCACATGGCTCCATGGGGTTAATAATTCCTTTTTTGTAGGAAAAATAAACATATTTAACATTATAAACCATAATCTCTAGCTTCCACACGGGAGAGTGCCGTTCCAGCTGATTCACTGCCATTATAAAGCTGGGAAGGGCCAGGACATTTTTTACATTACATTATTCATTTAGCTGACGCTTTTATCCAAAGCGACTTACAATTGCTATATATGTCAGAGGTCACATGCCTCTGGAGCAACTAGGGGTTAAGTGTCTTGTTCAGGGACACATTGGTGTCTCACAGTGGATTCGACCCGGGTCTCTCACACCAAAGGCATGTGTCTTATCCACTGCACCATCAACACCCCTTTTTAATATAACTCTGATTGTAATTATTTTTGAAAGAATAAAGTCAAACACACCCAGGATGGCTTGAGGTTGAGTAGATCATGGGGTAATTTCAAATTTGGGTGATCTATCCCTTTAATGAAACCAAAGAGATTTCTGTCGTTTTCATTTTCCTCAAACCTTCACACTGCCAAAAGTTTAAGACATTGTAAACCTAATCAGTATGAGCTGAGCATGAATTATGATTACAATGTCTTTATGAACTCTTTTGAAGACAATCTTTGCTTGATCTGAATAAGTGAAATCTCTAAATAAAATGTACCAAATTATGCTCCTCTTTTTCACTGATATGCAGATGATATTATATATTCAGTCTATGTAACCAGGGCCCTGTTTCACAAAACACGTTTATCAAATAAGCCAGGGTACTAATGACCCCAAATGGTTGTGTACATGTTATATTTCTCTGAATCTTTGAGCTGAGCTAGAAGAGACATTTAAGCCAAGTGACTGATTTAGTCCATGTGTGTTCCTCTTTTCCTGGTGTGTGCATGCACCATCACAGAGATGCATCACCTGCTTCCATCTCCATCCTATTGCTATTGCTATAAATGCCTCTATTTCTGTGGCAGTGTGGTGAATCACTCTAGCAGGTTGAGCGGAGGGCTGCAAGACTGAGCGTTTGTCAAGAACACTTCTTCTCTTCTTGGAGGAGAATATATTTAGAAGGGAGTGACGTCAAGGAGCCGTGTGTGAAGTGGGAATCAGTTTCGATGGCTTCTGTGTTACCATGGAATGTTTTCTCATAAACTCTCATAAACATGTCTGGCAGCCCTCCCACAGGAAAGAAAAATGACTAATGAGAGCTCCTTAATTACTTAATAATTGTTTCTTAGAGCTGTGAGTAAGATCCAATGGAGATGAAAAAGACTTAGAAATCTCATTACATTCTTCCAAGACCATTTATTATCTGAGCTATGCGATTCCATTTCATTTGATTGATTTAACAATGGTCTAGTTTTTGTTTAGGGAAAGTTTGAAACTCTCAAGTCATGAAATAGTAGCCTGTGAGCAACGCAGTATTTACTGTTAACAGATACAGCTATGCTTGACCGAGTCAAATCGTCTTGAGTAAGCGAGTCTTGTCGGGATCAGTCTTTTTCACCTGGACAGCTGTCCATCACAAAGACTTGCTGACAGTGCCGACACGTCCTGACAGCAGCTGTACCAGTGCTTCATCAGTGGGAGGTGAAGCTGACCACTGATAATACGCACATCCTCTCATTTATTTATAGAAGGGTACCATACTGAACATGTGATCGTCCTCATCATGAAGGTGACTTTGTGGTTACTGTTCTCACAACTGTCCTTATTTTTCAGGTGGAGAAGTTGGCCAAGTACCTGGATCCCAACGCTCATGGCAGAATTAACTTCAAAGATTTCTGTCATGGAGTGTTTGCAATCAAAGGTAAGAGGACAGTTCTCCTCCAACAGTATTTCATGCCCATAAATACCACTGATGAATCTGTTTGCATTAGATGAAAGGGTTTCTTAGAACATAAGGGTAAAAATCTCTGAAATATGACTGCAAACATAAAGTAAAAAACATAGCTACATGAAAAACATATTGTCGTATTATGTTAATATTTTTTAATAAAAAATTTACTTTATTAAAAATTAAATGTATTGTGTATTCCTTACCTCGGGTATCACAAACTGGGATTCGTGACAGAACTGCAGTTGGTGCATGAGATGATAATAAGCTAATAATTAATAAAATCATGAAAATCTAAAATTAAAATCATTTAAAAATACAAACAAACAAAATATTTTGTCATTTGATCACTAACCAACATTAGAGAGTCATGAATGTGCAAATGAAAACCTGAAATCTTTGGTAGTACTTCAAATAAATATCTTATTATGGCTGTGAATAAAAAAATAAAATAAAAATAATAGAAATAGTTTAAGAAAATTTATTTTGCATATGTATTGTTAGTTTAGTAAAAAACAAAAATACAAATTTGCTTATCAGGTGAATGTCTTATTTTAGCATGACAGAAATACTGATTATGAAATGTATTTTTATATATACTAAACTTTCCTTTAATGGTCTAAATGTTCATCTCTTCTGTTCTGTCACACACAGCTGTTAGGTTCAGCACAAAGTGTGCCAAACTGAAGGGCTCTCCAGAGATTAAAGCTTAGTTACTAGACAGCATGTTCTTTTAGACAGACAAGATGTCCCTGAATTAAAAAGAGCATGTTGTACATCATTCCAGACATTTGTGCAATTTTATCTCCAGACTATCACTTTATTTTACTAAACGATTAATCAGAAGAACCCAAAGCCTTCTGCATTGACTTGTGTGTCTGGTGAAAATCTAGAAATGCATTGGATAATGAATAGCCTTGGTGAGCAGAATCTGATTAGAGATCTCTTCTTCACCGCTGATCTCCCTGATTGAAAATAACCACATTTGAACAACAAATTACGAGCATCTCTGGGTGTGCCTTTAATGAACCGTTTATCAGACTGAAACATTTTCCCGTTTAACGACAGCATAGTAATTCACTTGTTAGTGTGGGTTGTGCTTCCCGGTTAAAAGACGGGGGCATGTTATTCCTGATTATAGTGTCAAGCATCACTGTGAGGTTTTCTTAGGTAGACAAAGTTACTACGTAATCATGGTTCGGCAATCTAATTTTACTTTATTTATAGCTGTTTTGTGACACTTATTGCCTTGTCTAGCTCGTCCCTATTTCACTGTCATTAAAAGCGCAGTAAACAGGGTTACATTTGTCAGCCAGGGACACTCACGTTGCTTGGCAAGCTAATGCAGCAGAGATGTGCCAGCGGGCACGGGGACCCGGGTAGGACGTCTGTGTGCCAGCGCTCTTTGGAAGTGGCTGAAGAGGGAGACAAAGGCAGGCCAACTGGGCTCCAGGCCCAGAGACCTTGTCCCCCAGTGTCCTGTGTTTAATGAGCCCCAGTGGTCTTCCCACTCACTCTTTCCCTAATGAATCCCCCAATCCCGGATCCCAGGCATGCACAGCAATTCTACAAAGCCAAAGCCTATGTTTGTCATTTTAAGGGTCCCAGAGGAGACCGTGTTGTTGTGTGTGGTGCAGGATTGTTAGTATAGCTTGGTCATTGGTCTATATTTGCTCTTCTATAACAGGCATATTGTGCACGGCTTTATATATTTATGTATTGCCCACAGTACGTTCCCATTCGGGACATTCCCGGAGCCAAGGCGAGCTGTGGCCCACTTGAGATATCACACAGAGCACTGAGTCTTCACTACATTTTGTGTTATGTGACTATAAATGGATCCGAGGCCAGGGCTGCCCTCCGCTGCGCCTCGCAGTTTGTTATTTATTCATGACATTTTACTTAGCTTGTTGTATTTCTACAGATGGGTTTGTGTGTTTGAGACAATTTAGTCATATGTTTAAGAGAACAGTTCTTCTTTTCAACATTTTATCTAGAGCTAAACTTTAGTTTTATCAAAATTTGGTAAACCTTGACAGGTTTTTTTTCTAAAGCTCATAAGTGGAGCAGAGAATCTGTAAATTTTACAGAGGGTTTAGATTAATAATTCATGCCTGGTTTGAGGAAACACAAAATGTCGTCAAACAGAGGAATGAAATCTAAAGTGACAGAAGCTGATTTATACATACAGTACAATAGCCATATAGTGTCTAAGTGAGAAAGACACATTTCTTGAATTAGTCAGTGTATATCTGAGAAGCATTTTTTCTCTAATGAAAAATAGATGGATGCATCAAAATCCTTCTAAACTAATGTAGGAGTGGTGATGCAAACTTAATCTATAGCCATCTTGTTTTAGGTCTATTAACTATTTTTTTATAATAGACAGATCATTTTTGAAGTATACAGGCAACTCAAATCCATAATATTATGTATGTGATAATACCTGGGCATCATCTCTTTCTTGTTTATGAGACAAGTTTTTTTTTTTTTTTTTTTTTTTGTGATTCAGGCTGTGAGGAGATCCTGAAATCAGCTCTTGGGACCCCCAACATCAGTGCACAACCATACCAGACGGACAATGGCTACTACTATCAGGTGGGCAGATTTCTAAATGTGTCTGGCTAGTTGATGCTGTTGTCTTTACTTAACCACATGAAGTGTCTAATTATATTGTTGTCCCCTCCCCCAAAAACCCAAGACATTAAGTCCGCTCAGCTGAACAGGCTTGTTTACCATTGTTTACATGCACCTAATTGCATCCCATTTAATTAATGGCCATTGACCATAATAATGAGGATCTCTGAGCTACTAGAACTAACGTCTCTATTGCAGTTACAGGCTCATATGATGTTGCTGTACTATGTGGTCATGTTAACTAAGCGTATGCATGTTTTAAGCATTGCTGTTTAAATGAGATGATTTAGGCCTTTAAAGCAATCAGCAGCAAAAAGAACTAACTCATTCTGATATATGCACATGCTTTCTGTAACAGTATGTTGGACCCGGGCAGCTCTTAAAGTGAGTTAATCTGTCATTTATGTGACTCAAACAACAAAAGAGAGATCATCTCTTTGATAAGAAGAAATATATAATTAGTTTACTCAGTGAAAAGTATTCTTATTCATTTGAGGAGTTCATTTACAAAAACACATAACTTTGTTCTTAATCATTTTAATTTTTTTTATTGTGCATTGCATTGAATTTCAATCAAACTTCAAACTTCAACCTCAAATCAAATCTTATTTAGATTAGGTAAAAAAATATCTACATGATACAGCTAACTAACATAATAAAACACAATAAAACATGATAACATGATAAAAAACATGATTAAAAAAAAATTCAAATAAATTCTTCATGTGTCCTACTGTCGTTTTTTATTTTATTTTTTGTCCTGTTGCTTGTAATTATTTTTTTTACTCTTATTTAACCACTGGTTATTTACTTGTCTTTTTTTTTTCTTATTTCTGTTTTTTATTTTATTTAGGCTAGTCTTTTGTGATATTGACACTGAAGACAAGAATTGTGAAATTTCTATGGTATAAATTTTTTTTATATCATCAAGATGTTATTTAATGCAAAAAAAACTTTATCATATATCGTTACTGTGAAATAAGATTTTGGTCATATCGCCCACCACTTCTAGAACTCTAGAAGTTGTCGAGAGATGACTAAATGGTTGAAAGGTTTGGTGTATGTGTTAGCACAGAGAAATGCTTTTCCAGGGGAAATAGCATCAATAATATAGAAGAAAATGTTTTTGTGTTTTACAAATAACTATCATGTAATTTAGCACTGACGTGGTTATGGTTGGCTTGGACCGGGCTAATATATTTGTTTGTACATGTTTTGTATCACTTTTCACTCCTGCTTGTTCTTATCGTGTTCATTTGCACCATATGGAGGCAGTTAAAACCCAACAGCAAGCCAGAAACTATAAGCACTTCTGTTGGCAGTGTGTCTAGACGCATTAGGACACTTAATGGAAGAGGCATGTATTGTTCTCTGATATAACAAGAAACGACCTTCTTTTCGTCCATACAGATTCAGTGCCTGGCTTATGTGAACTTGATAGATGAGAGTAATAAGTGGAGGCAAAATGCATCCCCAACATGTCAGCTTTCACTCACATATACACAGCAATCCTTACTGCCACTGTTTCACAGGCTAGTGCTTGAGTTACAGTTGAAGCCTTGTAAAACATAACCTGACACCAGACCTTTTAATGGCTGCTGTCAACATGCTGTATATATAAGACTCAATGGAGCTGTCAGTCAAACAGCCAGAGTAGAGGGCAATCCTGACATCCATAGACTGTACCTACTGTACACGAAGACATTTAGATGTATTATTATGTGATTAATCACTCACTGTTTTTATTAGAGCTTTTAAAGGCCTTTTGATATTAAAATATGATGCATGTATATTGGCTATGATTTCATAAAAAGGTCTTATGGGTTTTGAATGACATGAGAATCAATCTTTACAAGCTGTAAGGTGTTTTTTGCTGGACTTTGATATAAAACGTTTCTTGCTCTTTCTAATGAACAACATTTTTTATTTGGTAGCAATGCCTAGTTTTGAAAATGTTTTCATTACTAAATTTATTGATTTCCTCATTACAGTTAACATCATTTGTTAAGCACAAGGGCTTGCCCTATAAAACAGGTCATTGCAACAGTGTTCAATCATCACTAGGTGGCAGTGTTTGGAAAGAAAACAGATTAATTTAGCTCCAAACAGACCTAGAAAAGGCTTTTATTAGCATTACAGCAACACTTCAGAGATAATTTTATGTATGTGGATTAGAATTCTGCTCAGAAATGGCATTATGCAGATGTATTAACATATGGCATACTGATCTAATGTCACTTGTGTTATGCACCATCGGTTGTAATCTAAAATAGCTCATTAATCATTAGAGCAATGACTGGACAATTTTAAGCATTTTATCAATCAAATGGTACATTTCAGAATAAAGCTGGTTCGTGTGAATATTAAACACTGCAGCAGCAGCAGCAGTAGTGAACAAGCCTCCTCTAGGTACAGTGTGATAAAGAAGAACCATTCATAACATTAGGAATATAATAATGAGCTTCATAACCATATTGCCATTTATTTGAAGACACGCTGCTCTCATATAAAAACCTAGAAGAGAAAAGAGAAATTTGAACAAATCTATAAGTTTATAGCTAAATGTGCTGCTAAAACAAGCCATGTTTGATCAGTTCACAGCCTGAGCAGGATGTTGTAGTAAATTATTACATTTAGTGTCGTTTAAACCTTTCTGGAAAATCCAGCACTTTCCAGTATTTACAGGAAATGTTATGTGTTTCCACTCAAACCGCAAAAGGGTGGTGCAGGTATTAGGAATATTTCCAGGGTACCTCCTGCTGTACAGTTTTATTATTATTATTTTTTTTTGGTTGTTTATTTAGCTTTAAAGTGTGGGACTGCTGTCATGCGAGGATGTGCAAATGACATCTGCATTGCTCTCTCTGTGCTCTGCTGCAAGCTCTTCTATTAGCACTTCAAATGAACACTGGACTGAAGCGCTGCATTGATCTTCTGCAGAGCACCTTTCTTTCTCTCCCTCCCCCCCTCTCTCTTTCCAAAAACAAAAACTATTGACATGTTAATTTTCTCTTACTGTTAACAAGACACTATAAGAGAGAATATATGCGAATGACACTAATATTGCCATCACAGAAATATTCATAGAAATATAGGCTATTGTAACTAAACTAAGATGCAATTAAGCTGCCATTTGCTGATATTGTGTCTGTAATATCTGTCTCTTCACTGGTCAGGTAGCACAGTCATTGCAAGGCTTTCTGATCACAGCAGTGTAGTGTGATTGCTGTCACAAAGAGTCACTGTCATACTAACACATCAGTGTCTAAACAGTTGTGTAGATCATTGTGCACACACGTGTTTTAGAGATTATGGTTACAGACAGCTGATCAGATTGACCAAGCATATTACCTCTCATGTACAGGACCTGCTTGAGAGCAGTTAATGGCTTACTTGGTCTGTTAATGCTACTTATGTGAATACAGTATCCTCTGTTTTCTCTGTTTGTGGTGAAAATAAGTCACAGTCGTAATTTGTAAGTTTATGTTATTAATTATCACACAATAGCTATTGAAATTATAACACTTTATAATAAGTTTCCATTTTTTAACTATATTTAATGCATATAATGCATTAACTAACAATGACCAATACATTGTTACAGTATCAATTATAACAAAGGTGCTATGTTTTAGTAAGAAGGGGGGAAAAATCACAATCTGAAACAAAAGTGCTTCTATAGTTGGGTTTGTATAGTATGTGCGTGTATGTGTATGTGTATGTAGTGTTGGGTACAGATCACTGGTGATTGAGTTTGAGCACAGAGATGTTTCTTCTGAGTGACTGCTGCTGAATGATCGTTGAGTCAGAGCACTAATGAGCCTGTCACATTGATTACACTGATGGATAACCACAGAGAGAGCATGTGTTGAGGTGGTCGTCCCTTGTGAGCTCATTTTACTAAAGATATTAATCATCTCTTTTGTTGTTGACATCTAAGGAATAGAGAGTAGGCTACATTTTCTTTTCTTTTCTTATTGTCTTGTAGTCTCAGCTTTCTGCCTGTAACATCAGTGTCTGTACACAATGTCTTGTCGTTTTATGAATTTTTGGTTCGACTAAGCTGAATCTGTAGAGAAGAGACTTTACTGCTGGTGATTGGGAAAGTTGAGACTGAATGTCCTTGGCTGTCATTGAGAATGAGAGATTGAAGGGTTGAGTGGTGGAGAGAGCAGAGAGCAGCATCTGTCTCTGTGGAGCATTCTTCAGTTTTGCTCTATTGTCTGTATCTCAGGTCGCACCAACTCTAGTGTACATCAGGAGATTTCGAATAATGGATTATATACAGTAGGTACTGAAGACTCAATGATGGGACTTTTGTGTTTGTGATTTATAGCCATTCAAAAGTTTGAGGTCGGTAAGTATACATTTGAAAAAATACATAAAAAAAAAAAAAACAGTAAAGGCCCGTTCACACCAAGAACGATAACTATAAAGACAACGATATTAGCGTCCACACCAGCGAACGATATTGTGTGTATTCTAAGCGGACGCGCGTCTGCTGCTTTAAATTCCCGAGCTCGTGACAGCAGGATTGATTCTGATTGGTTGGCAATGTTTTTATCGTTCATCAGAAAAAAATCGTTCTGAAAGTGTCACTTTCACACCATACCCAGTGTGAGCTTGAGGTTGCCTGACATTGCTACCATTAGATAAAATGTCAGTGTGTTATTTAGAACCGAGAGCACAGCATATCGTTTCTCTGTGCCTTTATTGTTATAGTTGTGGTGTGGACTCCGCTATTCTTTAATATTGAGAACGATTTTTAGAACTATATCCTTTAGCGTTATCTTTATAGTTATCGTACTTGGTGTGAACGGGCCTTAATATTATTACAATTTAAAATCACTGTTTTCTATTTCAGTATTTGTAGTATATTTGTTGTAGCCTAATTCATCAGTGTTCAAATCCGTTGTGCTGCTTAATATTTTTGTGGAAGCTGTGGTACTGTATATATTTTTAAGGAATATTTGATGAATAGAAAGTTTAAAAGAACAGCATTTTATTTGGAATACATTTATTTTCTGTCACTATATATAAATATAAATATATATCTCATAAAGTATCTGTATCTGCTCAGAGTAGAATGCATTCAGATGATACTATGAAGCAGATTGGTGCTTAAGCAGGATGAGATTGAAGCTGTTTGTATTTCAAGCACAGACGCATGTTGAAATGAGATGCACAGAGACAGTGTGTGATGAAGATGTTTCGGTGCGAGTAAAGCCCGTGGCTTTCATGCATCACAGCGCTCACTTCATCAGGAGCACTGCAACTCTGCTCGATGTGACATTGAATTTCACAGGCCAGTGCCTGTTACCTGTGAGCCTAAAGGAGAGAAGCAGGATGAGGAGATTTATTGTGTAAGAACGGTAGCCATAACTGATTGTTAATGGATTTAAAAAAACTATGTTTGTCATCGTGATCTTGCATTTACCCGTGTATTAATTGGCAGGACTTAAAGGGATAGTTCATCCAAAAATGAAAATGACCCTCATGTTGTTCCAAAGCTGTATTACTTACTTTCTTCTGTGGAGCACAAAAGAAGATATTTTGAAATATGTCTCTGTGTTTTTTATCCATACAGTGAAAGTCACATTCATTTTCCACAGAGGAAAGTTATGGAACAACGCAATGAAACTAGTTTGAGATGAAAAAGAGATGTAGTCTGTCAGTACTGCCTGTGGAGACAGATTTTGCATGCCATGTGTGTGCCAAATGAAAGGAAATCAAAAAGTTATTGACCTTGTCATTTGGTCCAGGGTCAGATTATAAAGGCAACCCATTTTTGAGGGATGCTGTGCAGTACTACTACCCACTGAGTCACTCACTGCCATCAAGCTTTCAACATGCCGGCATATGGGCTTGCCCGGCTTTCATATGGGGCGGCAGTGGCTCAGTGGTTCATGTAGGTTGTCTACAAACCGGAAGGTTGGTGGTTCGATCCCCGGCTCCACCTGACCAAGTGTCGAGGTGTCCTTGAGCAAGACACCTAACCCCAGCTGCTCCCGACGAGCTGGATGGCGCCTTGAATGGCAGACACCGCCGTCGGTGTGTGAATGAGTGAGTGGATGGGTGAATGTGAGGCAAAATTGTAAAGCGCTTTGGATGGCCACGTGGTCTGTTGAAAGCGCTATATAAAATGCAGTCCATTTACCATTTACCATGCCACAGGGCCATGTTTATCATGTTTTCTCCTCTCCTCTCTCTGTCTGGGCTGGTGTGAGCAGTCCTATTCTGAGTGTATGTACTGTCACCACTGTGCAAATAAAAAATTACATCACACCTTAAGTATGAGCTTTCTCACCAAGAAGCCGACTGTCACAGCCAGTGTGAGCTTGAGGTTGCCTGACATTGCTACCATTAGATAAAATGTCAGTGTGTTGCTTAGAACCCAGAGCACAGCAGGAATTGGTCTGTTTTCATAGTAATATAGCCTACTTGAGTATTACTTTTGTGCACTTTGTCACTTTGCAGCAGATTTAAAATGTAGTCATTGTTTTGAGCACTTCTGTTTCGTATTCACAGTGGTGCACTATTGACAGATAAAGACATGGCCAGCCGCTCAATTTAATATAAAACAAATGAGCACCAAGGGCATTGAGCTACATTGTTTGTGTATGTCTTTAGCTGTATCAAGAGACGTGTTTACTTTGATTTATCCAGTGGCTCAAAAACTAGGTTTTCTTCAGGGCCAGGATTTTAAAGACCTAATACACTACCACATTTGTTCTAAACCATAAACAAAAATGTCCGTACAATGTTATTTTTGTAATTTTCAGAAACTATTGTAATATTTATTAATATTTGGAATTAGTGTGTATTTTTATATTTTCAGTTTTCTTTTTAATTTTTTTTTTTTTGTAATATTTTTATGTAAATTTAATTTGGTTTTATTTTAGTTTCAGTCATTTTAGTAACTAAACTTATTTTAATTGTTTGGAAAGACAGAATTACAATTTTTTTTACGTTAAAATTTTCATGTGACATTTCAATTTTAGTCCAGTATAATTTCAATAACCAAAATCATTTTTAATAGTTGTATTTTTTAGTTAAAATTAAAACACAGTGGTTCTTAAAGTTAAACACTGAATTGTATTAAAGGGGTCATCAGATGCTTATTTTCAACAAGTTGATGATTCTTTTAGAGTCTTCATGAAAAGTCTATAACATACTTTGGTTAAATTTCTCAATGGTAGTGTAAAACAACCTTTTTTTTACCTCGTCAAAAACAGCTCTGTTCTCAGCAAGCTGTTTCAGTGCATGTCCCTTTAAATGATAATGAGCTCTGCTGACCCCTCCCCTGTCTACCTTGGGGTGCCAAGCTGTTCTCATGAGACTGTAAACTTTAGCCGCAGAACTTGCTAACTTTAGCACATTATTAGGGAAGGTGATTTGCAAAGATTCATTAAAAAACCTTATACTCACTTGAAGGTGAAGCTGGATCATGAATGATTTGCGTGAACAGAGACACATTTAGGTTGTACTCAGACTAGGCGTTTTATACCGAGCCAGAGTTCAGAACTTCTGATATGTTCAGCGCGATTGCGTGAAATTTTCCTAGTGGCAAAAGCGATAGATCTGCAATATAAGAGAGGGCTGTGTGTCACTGCATCCCAAAGGCTCAAAATAATAATAAACCACAAAGTTAACAAAACGATGCACTTCACTGTGCTGAGCAAGAGCACTTCTCTTCTAACTTCTCACGCTAACGAAAACTTCGCATTTCACACTTATGAAGTTATTTTATATAACGAGCTCGTTGCATTCAAGGGATTTGTTGTTGGAAAGAATAAAATGTACTATTCCATTGGTCGATAACCATAAACATTCACCGCACTAGATAATCAGCTTGATACGATTCTGGAATTTCGGTCAAATAGCCTACTTGCTTATTTCCCTCTTTGTTTATACAATATGCTTCAAATGCCTACATATACTGCAAATAGGCACCACTTTAACCACAAGACGAGGTGATGTTGTCGTGGTTTAAAAAGAAATTGCGAGACAACCGTGCCTAGTGTGAGTACTCCTTTATGTAGATCGGGGGGCACGTTTAGGATTGCCTCCCAACAAAAAGTTGCCAAGTTGTTTATCTGGTTTAGAAGGGTGCAGATGTCCCCAAAACCCCTTTAAAACCATCTTGACTAGGCTGGGTGCAAGTTGAGACCAGCAAACCAGCTTAATCCAATTAAAAACAAAAATTCCAAACCACATTGTAGTCTGCATTGCAAATTAACTCATATCTAGTGTAGTCTAGTGTATATCTTGTTTTCTTCTTATACGTTGTGTAGTTTCAATGCACAATTACATGGTTAGTTACATTAACATTGTTTTGCTGTTTGTGAGCCTATCAGAACAGACCTGTGACCCATTTATACATTGCAATCCACCAGTTCAGACCTCTGCTTTTAGATTATAGAGGAATCCAGTCATTTGTATGCACACTGTGCCCAAACTGCCATGCCTGGGCTCACTGTGTTCCCTCCTACTCTTCTGCCTGCTCCTTACTCTTGCTGTCTCTCACTTCATCTATTCATTTTCTAATCCACTCTGTTACACTATAGCTGCAAGAACATTTTAAGCTTTGATTGAGCATCTTAAGCTTTCGGGCTGTTGACATTTTTTTTTTTTTTTTTTTTTTTGATGTTATCCAGTATGTGTATGTTGTCTGATTCCCTCTGGCTTTTGGCTCATCGCAAGCATTACTATTGCTATAAAACTGAACAAATCCTTAGTGATAAGCATACAAATTCTGTGAAGTAAGCAACCTAGCAACATAGCAATTCAGCCCTAGCATCAAGAACATCCTAGAACCTCAAAAACTCAATTCAAAACAATCTAGCAACCAGATAGAACAGTTGACAAATACATAATGTGCTGGAAACCCCCCAGAACATCCTGAGACATTTAAAAATCACTCGGTACACCATAGCAGTCACACAGTCCGACTCTGGCCAATACATACAACATACTAGCATCCAGACAACAGATTTCTACAATCACTCCGTACACCCAAGAAACCACACAGCAGATGTATAAAAACCCTCAGAACCTCTTAATAGGGTTGTGCGATATTTATCGTCTACAGTAATATCGTAATTGTTGTTTTAATGATGTGTAAGTTGACATTATTATGTCACTGACTTCGCAAGAACACTTGTGTCTCACAGCAATACTGCAGTGTTTCGTTCCTGAATGAAACACTTTTAGAAAGAATAATTTGAATCAAGTCATAATGATGCATTTAGAAGTTAATGGCCAATCAGATATTTATGAAAGTTTACATTGTTGCTGCAGATGAAATATAACACAGATTAAATTAAATAAATATATATTTTATCAGGTTAAATGCTGATTATTATTAACTCACACCGCTTTATCTAAACCTCTCGATTTAACTGTCAGTCGCACACATCCATATCCACACATCCACCATGTGTTTGTAGTTTGTAGTTTGACCTTTGGCTTTGCCAAAGCACAATGGATTGTGGGCAATATTAGCCATTAGATCAACACTTCAAAAACCTAGTAGCAAAAAATAGTAGACCATACAGAAGCTTTTGGCATACTCTTTTCGACATACTATGCTTTGGCACACACTTATTTTAATCTCACATACTATTTAGGATGGATAGTATGAAAATTGGGGAGTCACTTGCTTCATTTCTAAATAAATCACCCATTTTGAACAAATCGATTGAATTAAATGATTAAATGAATCACTCATTAAGACACCTACTGGCGGTTATAGTGTCATGTTTATTTGTCCATAACAGGCCTGTACCAGCACAAAAACACACTCTGCAATATATTGTTTAATTATCATTGACGTATGCGGCTGAAAAATTCGACCTTAAGCTATGGTGGTTTTATTTGGGAACCACCCTGGATACCCAAAGTCAAGCACCACTCACATTTTCTTCTAAAACTCTGACTGCTTGTAATAATGGTCTTACATTATTTTTCATGTTCAAACAGCAACTGTGAAAAAAAAAATTATGCATTGAGACATGACAACAGGAAGCAGGTGGAGAGCAACCACACCTGACTGAAATAACAGCTCCCTTTCATTACACAGTATTTTTAAAACCTGCAATCTGAGTAAAACATGTCTGAGACCGACTGGCTTTGGCTGTATAAACAGCATCAGGAGCCGAGTAGCAGTTGGTGAGAGAGCTGTGTGAACATCTATTCATCTGCAGCCAGCTCCCTCCTGATCTAACAGCATCCTCTCTCGCATTTTCACCCTCCCTCTCTCCGTCGCTCTCTTTCTTCCATCTTCTCAACTAAAGCTCAGACTGTATCTGTTTGCCTGCATCACAGAGATAATGTGTCATGTATTTTAAGATGGTTTGAAGAGGTGTCCATAGCTCTGACCGAGAGAGAAGAGCATGTGTCTGGACAGAAACTAACCCCCGCTGCTGTTGCTGCTGCTGCTGCACTGAGCTCATGGGAATTATGGGAAAGTGGGGCATCACTGATACACAGTGGAAAGGAGGAAACAGAGGAGGATTGCTCTTTCTTGAGTTCTCTCTCTCTCTCACACACACACCTGCATAAACATGACTCTCAAACCGCACGTATATGCAGAGCACAGCATATGTTAGGCTTCACACTTGCAGTGTGAATGTACATGTGTAAATGTTCACCAGTGATTTGATTTTTATTTCATCCGTCTTTGCCTCGAGCGAGAGCTCATTGCTGCTGTGAATTTATGAGGAGTGTTAATTAAGGAAGCTCTTAAGATATTCAATAAATCAGTCATAAGACCACTCTAGTTATTAAAGTGAACTCTAGTTAATTTTTTTAATGAAATTATTTGCAGACTTCTTGTTAATGTTAAATAATGCTACAGTATGCTTAAAGGGACGGTTCACCCATAAATGTAATCATGCACTCACTCTCATGTCGCTTTAAACCTGCATGACTTTACTTCTTCTAGATATTTTGATAAATGTTTCAGTGTTTGATAAACGAATGATCACCAAACTGTTTGGTTGCCAGCATTCTTCAAAATGTTTTATGTACCCTGGAAGAAAGAAAGTCATGCAGGTTTGGAATGACATGAAGGGGAATAAATGATGACAGAATTAGCTATTTATTTGTTGAAATAACCCTCACTATTTTTTTTACTGTTAAAACCACTTAAAAGTGATCAGGATTAAGCTCAGGGATACATCACTTTCATTTTTAAGTTTTAAGTTCAGGTTAATTTTTAACTACTGGTGTTAACTATTTCAGGTGGCTTACATCTATTCAGCTTAGATGTATTATAGAATAACTGCTGAAAATAAAAAAATAAAAAATATTTTATGTATTTGCACATTTTGAAGTCTGTATGAAGGGCTTTGGAGAAGAATATCCAACATAGGCTCATTGGAAAAACATGGCTCTACTTAAATTCTACCAAAAACTTACCTATACATACAATTTACAGCATTTATAGCAAAAAAAGAACATTAGTGACAAATGCCAACAATAAATTATTGATTAATAAAAACATATTTTCAGCTGGTTCCTTACAGAATACTGTGCTGACACCTCAAAGCCCATTTAACATGATTTGTAAACGAATATATTTTGGTGTTGACTTGACATATCCAGCTCCATATTATGTATAGCTTTTCTGATATAATAAACTTGCTCAGTAGCTCTCCTGGTATAGCACTGCACTAAGGAGTCCCAAGTTGTGATAAAAGAGCTTATAAAGTGAGCTGAAATGGCATAGTTGTTACAGCAAATATGTTTTAACAGTATCTGTTTAGGGTAGGGTTCAGTGTAGGTGGCGCAGAATTTTCAAAAGCTTTAACCCTTTACAGCCACTTGCCATACATTTAATTTCTGAACTGCCTTCATGTAACAACCAGCATAATAAAATGTTGCCAGATTCACAAATATCTGTTTCAGAGAACATTTGGTATTTGCTATTTCTGTTCGCAGCAAATAAATACAATATTATAGTATTTTGTTGAGATAATAAACATTTAGGCATCTTTGTGAGGGATTATCAAAGACATATGCTTGGCTTATGGTTTAAATAGGGCATAATAAATACTAGAATGTTGTTTTCATTTTGATCATAAAAACACTGCCTGTTTTATTTTTTTCAGGCCATGATTAACCCCCTATTGATTATATGATTTCTCTGTATCTTATTTACCTATTTGCATTATTTGTCATGGTATTTAAACGAGGAGAAGGTTAATTATACGTAATTGTGTGTATTATCCAGCACAGCTGAGGTTAGGCTTAAGATAGCAGTGTGTGTTGCGAGGGAGCACACTCACGGCTGTGGGGCGGCTCAGCTGAATAGTTTCCTAGCAACAACCTAGAGAACGAGGCAGAGAGAGGGAGGGAATGTGACAGGCCGGAGTAAGGGAGGTGATTTGCTGGAGGAGGAGTGGCCAAAAGCCCAACAACTGTTGCCAGATCGCAGGCGTCTCTGTCCGTGTGTGTTCATGTGTGGCCGGCCGCATGATCGGTTGCTGCAGGTTGGAGCGAGTGTGTGTGCATGTGTGAGGAGGAGCGGTGGATGTAGGCGGAAATACCTGAAGCCACTGAAATCTGACAGGACTGGACTCTGATATTTCACCTGTTGGACTGTGGTGAGGGTGGGGATCCTGGAGCCAGACGGGGACAGCAAGTCTTGGGCGTCCTTAGCCGATGAGGGCTTAACCGGCACGTGTGAAGAGGATGGAGGAGACGGATCATCATTATTGAGTGGCGGGGTAAGAGGATGAGATGAGAAAACTCGCATGTGTGAACGTTATCTGCAGCCAAAGCAAAGTCCATTGTTCCTGCTCTTCCTCTCATGTTCTTCTCTCATCCTCTTTCCTCTGTAATAATCATTCAGCGCAAATGCTCATCTTCTCCCAACATTGATGCTGAGAATCTCTTGTAGACCTCTTTGACTCCCAATGGCACTTTAGAGAGATATTTTTTTTCATATTGTAAGATATTAAGGCTCTGATTGTGGAGGAATTCACACACAGCCTGTGTGTTTCCCAAATGCTACACCTGCCCTTGAATGCCAAGTTGAATGAATGAATGAGAGCCAGGCTGGATTGTGTGGTGATCTGTTTGAGGGGAGAGGGGTCATGCTATTGAAATGCTAATCAGCCCGTGTGTGTTTGGACTGTGTGTTGATGCGTTTTTTGGCTGTGTGTGTGTGTGTTCATGTCTGCTTTCGTCTACCCAACAACCGTTGGTGACCCCATTGTTTCTGTTTTCCTCTTACTTTGTTTCTTAAATGCCAGACTGGTGAAAATATCTGTTCTTGGAGAAAATCCCCAGTTTTGCACCTCAAAAGAGACTAATGGTGTAGAGAAACTAGCAGCCTGGTTGATTGCTGTTGTAAACTTAAACGGTTAATTCTGTGTCTCTTGGGAGCGGGGCTAATGGTGTGTGCTGGGAGTTGTTGTGGGGTTGGGGGTTGTCGAAGGGGAGGAACTGTGGAGTTTTGAATATGGCTGATAGTTAGAAGGGACTGTGTGAACATGAAAGGGGAGTTTGAGTGGACTGGGGTGGTTTGGGAAGACTCTTCGATGTGTTAATGACTACCTGCTGGCAGTACTGCATCTATATTGTGTTTGTATGAATGTGTGTGTTTCTTAATGTCGCAGTAATGTTATTCACTGGCAGGGGGCAATTTAGAAAGGTCAAGAAACAATAGGCTAAGACGTCCATGAAAATTCCTTTCCCAGTTTCTCTTTTGGTTTGCTTTACCAAAATGTCACTGGCTTCTTAAGTTTTACTGCTGAGAGCTTGTCAGCTATATGCTGATAAATGCTCTTTGTAGACAAAGTTTAGTCAATACAAAGCCCTGTTCCCTTGCTGCGGAGGACAGTTATGAGTCTGCTCTAAACACAGCATATGTGTGGTTGAAATAACATTGTTTTTATCTGTCAAAGTGGTCATACATATTTAAAATAATAAAATGTCTTAAAATATGCATAATCTTATCATATAATGCATTAGTGTATTGGATGTCAGCACAAGCTCTGTCTAGGTTTTTATAACTCGCAGCATTATTCTGAAATATTGGTACAGGCTAAATTAACTATTTTAAAATATTTTAAAATGTCATTTATGCCTCTGATGACAAAGCTAGATTTCCAGCAGCTTCCAGTCTTTAGTGTCACATGATCCTTCAGAAATCATTCTAATGTGCTGATCTGATGCTTAAGAAGCGTTTCTTATTATTATCATCAATGTGGAAAACTATTGTTCTACTTAATATTTTTGTGGAAAGTATCATTTAATGAATAGAATGTTAAAAAGAACTGAATTTATTTGAAATACTATTTATTACAAAATTCTTTTGTAAAATTCTAAATGTCTCTTTTGATCAGTTTAATGTGTCCTTGCTCAATAAGAAGTAAAATAAATCTATAGTGAGCATTTTTTTCTGGAGTTTTATCATTTTTATTCTAACTTTTGCTTGGTTTAATGTCATCCACTCTTAAACAGTATAAGCTGATGCGGTATAAATAGGTACTGTACATAAGTCAATCCAGTTCTCTTGTCTACTGCATTTAAGATTAGTCATTTATCAGCTGGTCTGACAGCTTTAGATCTCCATCTGTTATGAAATGCTGTATCAGGCCTGATTATTGCATGGGCAGCAGAGAATCTGTGCTGGACCAAGGGCACTATCTGTACTACCATTTCATAGACGTCATAAAGCAAAGCCCAGCAAAAGATATAATTCAGTGTTATAGTTGGGACAAGAGGTTAATAGCAGTTTGGACACTGAATAATGTGGTGCATCCAGACTGTTGCTCTGCCAAGGGAGAGGAGTGGATGAACATTTTGTGACCGACCTTTTGAAGTCAGTGGTACACTTCTATGATTGTGTTAGAGCAAATAAATTAAGAACCAAATTTCCACTTGTCTCAACATGTCTTGCTTTCAAATGGATGCCTACACATGCTCTAAAATAATAATACGGTAATTTGCTAAGCCAAATGCCCCTGCAGTATTGATTGTGTAACTGCGGCTCTGGATGACCTTTCTCTGTGTTTGTTGGGTTGCCGTTTTCAAGGTCAATAAAGAGTTCAAAGGTGTTTCGCTTTGGTACCGTCCAGGGAAGGGCGGCCGACAGTTTTAGAGCCCCGAGAGCTGGATTATGACTCATGGCTCCTGCTAAATCCACTCTGCCTTTTGTCTGCTGACTGTGTAGGCAGCGAGATGGCCAGCTATCCAGCCGCATTTCCACTGAGATCTCAATCAAAACCAGCCAAACGGAGCTGATACAAAAATGAGCACCCAGCTTGAATGTCAGTTACTAGCATGTTTCTGTTGTTTTGATCTTAGCTAGATAGTTTACAGGTTCATTAGGGTCACTAGCCAAAACTAGCATTTAGCAAAAACAGTAATGTTAAAGGTAAAGCTATTTCTAGATACAGGGTTTAAACTCTTAGTACATATTGTTTTGAGGCAGGGAATCAGGTGGTCCAAAATGTTTGTTTGAAGTGGTTTGTTACCTGAGAAATCCCTAAAAGCAGCAGCTACTGTGTGTGGTGGGGATCGCTGTTGTCTTTGAGAGGCTTTTCTGTCATGTTCATGTGCACACTTGACATTTCTTGTGAGCTGCACTTGAAAGGCTGTGAATATGATGGTGTGCTTTGGACGCTAGCCAGAACTGACTGAGTGTTGTGTTTGTTTGTTTGTTTGTTTGTGTGGGTTGCTGTCATCTTAAGGTGGCAGATCTGTATAGAAGTGCTGATCGTCTGTTTTCACTGAGGAGAATAATCTAATAATGTATGTGAGTGAGACATCTAGGTGCATTCCACCATCACACATCTTCTCCTAGACTTCACAGACAAAACTTCTCTATTATTTATAGATCTGAGTGCTTTGGGACATGTTGTGCATTTTAATGTTTTCAGGCATGCTCCGAGACAAGGAAATAGTGTCGCATTAATCAAGTTTTGTCCATTACCATTCAAAAATCTGGGGTTGGATTGCTTTTATGCTTTTGAAAAAAAGTATCTTATGCTTAGCGAGGCTGCATGTATTTGATGCAAAAATACAGAAAACCATAATGTTGTGATTGTGAATATATTATTAATAACCAATTTCTATCGGAATATATTTCAAAAAATGTAATTTATTGTGATTGCAAAGCTGAATTTTCAGCAGCCAGGTCATAAGCTTTAAATGCAAAATCATTCCAATTTGTAGATTTTCTGCTCATGAAACATTTCTTTATTATTATCAATGCTTAAAACAGCTGTGATGCTTAACATTTTTGTGGAAACCGTCATCCCTTTTTTTCAGATTTCTATGATGATCTGAAAGTTCAAGATAACTGCATTTATTTGTAGTAGAAATTTCTTGCTGAATAAAATAAATTATTCCTTAAAAAACGAACTGACCCCATACTTTGAAATGGTAGTGTACTTTCTGACCATTTCATTTAATTCACTCTCTCAAATAAAGAACTTTAATTATTGGACTGTCCCTTTAAGCCAAGTAATAAAATAATATTGCTTTTGGTCAGTAATGACATAAAAGTGTCTGTTGATTGCACAGTAACCATCGACAGAATCCCACTTACACTCTGCAAGAATACAGCTGCTTTGACACGGCCTGGACATCACTATGTGTTTGAATCAATACCTGGCTACATATTCCAGAACAGAATCACTGGCTTTTAATGATGATCATCCCTCCAAATCAGCCCACTGTGAGCACTGTGGACACACTGGTGGGTGTATTTGAGCTCTTAGCATCCCAGATTTATTTTGATGCAACTTAGTCTGTACTCAGCAACATTGCATGAAACGCTGGAGGTGCGGGTGGATCAGCAGTACTGCAGCATGACAGTATTAGTCCATCGTCTTAACCTTAAAATCTGCAGACAGCAAAATCTGCAAACTGACCCTGCTTTGATTCTCAGTTGCAACATAAAAATACTATTCTGATACCTGTAGTTTTGATCAGTAAAAGTCTAACTTACAACAACTGCATTAAAGTGAAGCTTCCCTTCATTGGTATTTCTTTTAAAGAAAATGTGTCCGTAATATGAATCGTAAGTTAATCAGCCACATAAAATCAAGTCACTACACCATATACACAGAGTTGAGTGAAATTATAGTACCAGTTTATTATAACTGCTTTCATCAGTGAAATACATATAACTCTATTTAGTATTATATTTCTTGGTTTAAAAAATGGTATGTGTATTAATGCATGCCTAACATTAAAAGCAGTCTGTCAGTAGAAGAGGTTAAATAATGAATGTTAAGTCTAGGCATTCCAGACGGTGCTGTCTAAGGGGGGCTGGCAGATTCAGGTCGGTTTGGACCAAAAGGGGTCTTAGTTTCTAGCTCATTTATCTGAGCTCTCACTGCAGGAGACCTCTATTTTGCTGTCAAAGCTTCACATTAAGACTATGCAGATATCGCTCATCAGTAATCTGCTCCTCCGCTCTTATCTCCAAAGATCCAGCCATGTGGGAAGAATCAAAGTTTTCCTCAGATTTGTGACTAGACCTAAGATGTTCAATCCTGAAGCTGACCGATACATCTCCTTTTCGTAGGCGTATTCTCAGATCAGACCGGACAGACTAGAAGCTTTTTTCCTCAAGGCCTTTTTAATAATTGCAAAGGACTAGTTTAAAGACTGTGTGTGTATGTGTGTGTATATATATATATATATATTTGTTTGGTTGGTTATATGCGAGACATGTTGGTTCTACACTGCAGATTTCCTTAATCAGTATAAGTTGTAATAAATATTATTTGAGTAGATGTTTTAGAAGAAAATACTATTTCATCAATCTATTTTCAAGTTTTGTTTAATTCAGTGTGTCGTTTTCATTTTCATGTGTGACCTGGAAGGTAACGGACCCACTGAGGTGTGAATGTGAGGGGGTCACTTCAGAAACACACTGCTGCTCTCACTGACATACACTCAGATATGAACCAAATGCTTTAGGAAAAGGCTGAGTTTGTGATTGAAGGAAATATATATATTTTTAAATACGTTGTACTGTATATTATTGAGGAAAGAAAAATGAGGAAGAAGGAAAAATATGGTAAAGCATAAAGCGTAAGGGATCAAAGGAGAGTAGAGCAGCTGACTCTTACATTCCTGTGCTAATCAAGCAGTAGTAATATAGAGAGAGCAGTAAAGATTATAAGATCTAAAGCTGTTCTATAGGGAGCCTATAAGGCCATTTGAGTGTTTGTTTACACATAAGCATTATGTTAAATTAGGATAAAATATCAAACTGACTGGCATTTTAACAATCTCTTATAGTGATAATTATTCTGCTCTGTCTGTGCAAATAACAATGAGCCACTGGTCAACATCAGCTGATTCCCATTGTCCTCCTGCCATTGAGATGTGACGTGAATTTTAATAAGTAAATTAATATTTTGAACTGCAGCTGTTGTAGGACAGAATGGATGAAAAAAAAAAAAAAAAACATTCAAACCTTGTGAGAGTCGGAGAAATGTTGGTGTAAACTGGAGATTATTTAAATCTTATTTCACTTTGAGAGCACTATTTCTGTCATGCAATCATGCAATCTAAATCCTCGTCCTTTTCTTCTCTTTGCACTCACTATTCGTCAGTCACACCAGTTCACCGTGATGACCTTTGTCCTGTCTTGGCGTCCGTTGTGTCTTATGGGGTTAATGAGCAAAGTTTCCATAACCTCTGACCCATTATCTTTTGTGTCCCTCTGAGAAAGGTCTTCTTGAGTTCTCATGTCTCCTCACCAAGTTGTGTGTGTGAAGAGACCACATAGTGAGTCAGAGAGTAATCTGGTCTAGTTTTGATGTTACATTTGGATTTTTCAGCAGTATGACTTTATTCGACAGCTTTTGCATGATATCTGTTTGCAGCACGGGGAGGGGCGTCTGGGACCCCCGATCATTGTGTGTACGCGGCCGTACCCAGAGTGCCAGCTCTATTCTGATGAGGACGCAATGGGCGGACGGGACGTGCAGGAGGCAGACATGGACAGTGCAGGAGACAGCGGGGCAGGGTCCGAATCTTCTGAAGGAGGACGTCATGATGAGAAAGGAGGAGGACTGGGAGGACTCTTTCTGCGTGGAAACAAGTCAGCATCATTAATGATTAGGTTTTCTGTTGTTGCTGTTTTCGCATTATTTGAGCTTAAGAAGTCAGAAGTTTTTAACATTTAATCAAATGAATGAACTGTGAGAGTTAAAGTGAGAGGTGTGGGTTTGGTTTCAGCTGTGGTCAGATGGTGTCGTCAGCAGCCGCTTCAGTGATCTCAGTGGAGGAGCAGTTTGAGGACTATGGAGAGGGAGAAGATGTGGACTTCACTCCCAGCAGCCCCATCCCTGATGATGACACACGCACCAATGGTTTCTCTGACTTGGGCTCCTCTCTGCCCTCCAGGTTAACTAACTGACTTTAGCACACCTCTCACATCAAATCCTGACATATGGGGTTGTTCTGTATGTTTCAGTTGATTGCATGGATGAATAAGGGGGAATAGCATGAAACCAAACATGAAAAAGGGGAAGCAAAAACAAGTAAAAATAAAAAAAAGAAATTATATTTTGCTTAATTATTATTTTCATGGCAATTAAGCACATCCTTACCCAAGACATAAGCACAAAAAAATAAAAAAGTGCATTATGTCAATGATCATTTGCATGTGCTTAAAATGTTCTTTCTGGTCAAAATAAAATGTTTGCACAATTTCAGAATTTAATTTCATATTTTTGGATTACGTCAGATATATTTTCATAATATTTACTAAGACTATTATTACTGCATAGTAGTTATAATTCTGACACAAATACACTCTGTTGCATTGATGCTTTTGACAGCCATTAATCAACTCAATCAATTGTTAAACATAAAATCACAACAGCCGATAATAATGAAATGCTTTTGGCATCACAGTGGGAGTTTTGTATTTTTAGCTGTTCTCATTTGCTCTGTGTGATTCTGGCTGAATCAAGCATAATCCTATCATGAAATCAATAACATATATAGAATATACATTCTTTTCCAACCACGCAAAATGTGAAATATCTTGCCATTTCACATTATTAAATGAAGTGAGCAAGTACAATCTGAATGCTTCTACTGCCAGTGTTGATCAACACTTGATGGTGTTTGCAGTGCGGGTCAGACCCCTCAGAAGATCAGGCACCTGTACAACAGCGAGCTTCTGGATGTTTACTGCTCTCAGTGCTGCAAGAAAGTCAACCTGCTCAATGACCTAGAGGCAAGACTCAAGAACCTCAAAGCTAACAGGTAAGAGGCGACAGAGTTTGAGATGAGCATGTTGCTAAGATAGTAGCATGTTACTCTAATGGAGAGCTACAGGGATGATGTACAGTATTTTTGTTATGCAATATAGAAGTATAACAGTTTAGCATAACACTGGTTCCCTCAACAAAAAGCCAGTCGGATTTTTCCATTGGCTTTTCGATTATTGCAGAAAATAATCTCTGCGACTAACAAAAGTTTGATTCTTGTACATGTACATTTTGTTCATCAAGATAAAATAACAAAGCTTTTATGATTTTGAAGCCTAAATACTAAATACCTAAATACTCGTTAGAAGTTAAAAGTTATTCATTAAGTCACCATCACTAAGCTTATGAAAACACTCTGAGTCTTATTTTAAACTCAAGTTGGAAGGCTGGAGTTAGTTTGCAAGAGTAAAGGTTTGAACACAATACATTCAGATTAGTGCGAAGATGAGTTTTCCTGTTTGGCATGATGATGTTTAATGTCACCCAAAAGTCCCATTTAGCTAAATGTTAGCTTTTTTTCAAGACACATAAAAACTTCAGAACAAAAATGTAATAAATCACATTCTTATTGGTGTATTGTATGTTGTAGAATAAAACGTGGAAATATCTTATGCTTCTGTTAACTGCGGACCTTATTTCCAACATTTAAACAAAATCCCTTAAAAAAGCTTTAATCATGTGCTCATTCCTGCAGCACTCCGTAAGCATAAACATACGCAAGCATTGTAAAATAAGCATTGTAAAATGTAAAAATAAACCATTTTTGATTACACCCAAATATTTTTGTGTATGTTTTTTTTTTATAGATAAAAAGATATAGGCCTACATGTATTTATTTACATTTAACTTGCTCCTTCCTCCGTCTTAAAGCTGTGTTAGGTAACTTTTGACGCTCTAGCGGTTAATAAACAGAACTGCTTTTGTCTTGCGGAAGAACATTGTAGCCGGAACTACTTCTCTCTGTTTATGTCTATGAAGAATCACAAAGGTACTGGGTTACTCCGCCGCAGTACCCCCGAAGCAATATAAAATAGTCTGAATATAAACACTTATTATAGGTGCACCCTAGTGATTCAGGACAAGCTAAAAACACAGTTTGGAAAATCGCCCCCTTGCAATTATAAGATTCTATCTGACATTTTTGTCTAAATTGAGTTATTCCCATATTGTTATTCTGTGACAACTTATTTATATTATGTGATTTTTATTCAAAAAACAATTTGTTCTATCCACACAGTCAAATGGAATGCAAAAACTTTGAAGCTCAATGTCTCAAAATTACTCGGAATGCAGATAGAACCTTATAACTCCAAGGGGACGAAATGGATTCATTGTGTACTTGCTTATTATATACATCTATTATATATATATTTAGTTCCCTTAACTTTGCAGCATCTATAGTTCATGGCATAGCACTACACTTCTGAGAGGATTCTTTATGTCTCAGTTAACTGTAGGTAAAGCTAGATATATTTTTATGGGTCTCTTTAATCACCCCGGTCTGTCATAAGCTTTATCGAGAGACGCTTTCATCAGAGGAACTGTTACCAAAGCAACAATGTTCCAGTCAAGGGTTTACTAATCTTCCTGAATGTTATCAGACAGTGAGGGGAAACTGAGCCCCTCACGAAAAGCCTGGGGTGTTTAAGTGGGCGTGTGTGGTGGAATTTGATAAAATAATCCTTTTATTATTATGTGGACACCTATCAAATTTGGCACTTCAGGAGAATGACACTGCAATCTTTCATCTGTAACAAGATTTAAAGCATCGTGGGATTATAAGGTTTCCACCTCTGCAGCAGACACGATACTGCAGACATAGATCCTTATCTTAAAACCTAGTGAGATGCTTGCTATTGTAGACAGACAGCTGCCTTCTAAGACAGCATCTGAACCATCCTGGGACTACACAAGTTATTTCAGCAGTATAGAGACAGACAATTGACTTAAATTGCATAACAGTATCTGCACACTTTTTCAGCAGCCTTGGTTCTGAAAGTAATTGCACTATTCATTTTTTTAATATTCATTTTCAAAAAGTCTTTGTTTAAGAGTTATAAGGTATAAACCAAAACCACTAACTACCAGGACAATAAATGCTTTCTAAAGTTTGAAAGTATGGTACACTTGAGTATGCACTCAACTGTTGCATCTTTAATTTCATTGTGAAGGGGGAGGGGCTTCCAGACTCTGAGGGCCCTATCAAACACCCGGTGCAATGCGACGCAAGGCGCAGTGCAAGTGTGTTTGCTAGTTTCAGTCCGAAGCCATTCGCATTTTCCCATCCAGCGTCACGTTGTTTAATTAGCAAATGCATTTGTGCTCATTTGTTCGCCCATGGGCGTGCTGGTCTAATAAAGAGGTGTGTTCAGGCGCATTGCTGGTGCAATGATAATTGAACATAGACTGAGCCATAGACCAACTCAAACCTGGTCTAAAGTCTGGCACAATGTTATTTCTTTGTTATTTAAAGAGCATGTTAGTATAGGCGCAATGCCCGTACACGCTGCTTATTAAACACAGGGACGCACAGCAGCACACAAACATGACAAATATTAAACATTAAAGGATTACAATGCATAATAATTTTTTGTAGGCTAATTAAATATATAAATTCCTACATGTCATAATGGATAGTCATTGCACGTATCAGAATTAGGCTTTCTATGTGCTCGCACACGAGCAGCTCCGTTTCATCTCCGAGACGCGTTCTGTCGCGTTGCGCTTGCCAGATTCCACCGTGTAAATAGCAAATCTGTCATGGCACGAACACAACTGGCTCTTAAAGGGAATTGAAGATGAGACTCTGATTGGTTTATTTCACGTTACGCCCAAAAACGACCATTACTCATTAAGAGAATAGGGACAACCCATTTAGATCATGCGCCCGTGCGCGCCAACCGTTTTTCCGTTGTTAAAATAGCAAAAGTAGATTTGGACATGCCCTGAGTGCACCTGCGCCGTGCGCTTTACACTTTGCATTTCTATCATTAAAATAGGGCCCTGATTCTTAATGACAAAGTAACCTTAGAAAACTGCATAGTGCATAAGTGCATCATTTGGGACGCAGTTTATTTTTATATACTTTTTATATACTTTACTTTTTCATTTATTTATACTTTTCAGTATTGAATGAAATATGTGTATATTTAGCTACATCACTCCTTCTGCCACAATGGATTCTTTTTTTTTCACCGAGATTGATGCAGTGCCTTTTCATTTTTATTATTATAAATCATAATAAAACAAGGTGGCAGCATAATCAAGTGGCTACCTTTTGGAACCGAGCAAGAGACGCTGTTCAGTAAAAAGCTGTGTGATTTCCTTGTCTCTGGCTGAATAGGTGTGATGGGGAAGTTGGATCGTGTGGCATTCTTTGGCCTTTAGCTATTAATCCGCTGGCATTTTTGGCCAAATCCTCCAGTGCATACTCTGCTGAAGTTAAAATGCATTCATGCAAGACATGATCAGCAGCACCACTATGGACTTCTCTGTAATGATCAGCAAACATTTGGGTTATTGTACAAATTAAGTATTATTGTATATTTAAAAAATAACACTAGGTAAACTTGAAGAGAGATCTGCTGTTGAAGGACTGTTTAGTGTGAAAGCCATCAGAAAATGTTATTTTGTACGAGCTACTTTATCAGGACAGCCCATGAACAACTATTTGTACCTGCCCTTTAGAGGGCGTGTGTGTGCATGCTGTGAGTGTATTCGTCCTCATCTCCCTTGGTTTGCAGATTGTCTGGCTTTGTTGTTGTTGTTGTACTTAAATGTGTTTCGTCAGTGCTGTGATAGCTGGGTTGGATTAGATATGAGGACAGGAGACAGAGCTGACTTGTATTTTCAGCGTGCTGTTTGAGTTCAGACCTGTGGGATGTAATGAGAGGAGGCCTTTAAAGAGTGACCTGGGTCACACAGTTACATAAACACAGGTTTATAATTAGAGTGCAGGTATTCTATTTTTACTGAGGTCCTCCAGAGCTGTCTGATTATCAGTGTAATCTCATGACCTAGGACAAACTGACTGCAGTACATGATCTTGGCCACTTGGGGCAGTAGTGAATTTGTAATTAGTTACTAATTAGTTAGGTGTTAAAAATCTGTCTGCCTGTCTGTCTGTCTGTCTCTCTCTCTCTCTCTCTCTCTCTCTCTCTCTCTCTCTCTCTCTCTGTCTCTCTCCATTAAACTGGATTTGAACAGCATGGTATTTTATAATGTTTTAATACAGGGATTTCTTTCCGTTTGTTTTTACAGCCCAAACAGGAAAATTTCCAGTACAGCCTTTGGTCGGTAAGTCTCTCGTCTTTGTTATTTTCACAGGATCTGTAGAATATGAGATTACAAAGCGCTGGATTAAAACCCGTTGCCTGACTATCAGTGTGTCTGAAATCACATACTGAGTAGGTGCTACTTTTGAAATTGAACTTACTTTTTCACTGTAAAAAAGAATGTTCTATATAGCATATATATATATATATATATATATATACTATTAATATTTTTATGAATTAAATTTGGATATACTACAGCCTCCATCCTGTCACATGACCTCCACTCCACTGCCATTCATAAATCCTCTCCCATGGCCTCATGGGATAGTAAACTGTCCATCAAATGCACACTCCAGAATTCTCAGTAGAAGTCATTAGGCTACTTTTTGCCTTTCTTTTTTTTAAATACTATAAATTTGAACATTTATTTATTTATTTTTTTGCATGTATTGTTTTGTCCACTATATAGTACATCAGTATTTGATTTCGGATGCAGCGAAAGGAACTAGCTGTTCAGAGAGAAGAATGATCAGTAACTTCAGTTTCTCTGTGTGTCCCACAGACAGCTCTTCCACCACAGTAACTTCAGCAGCAGTCAGGGCAGCACAGAGGACCTGTTCAGAGACAGCATCGACTCATGTGACATTGACATCACCGAGAAGGTCCTGGAAGCACAATAATGTGGTCACTGTACACCCTGTAAATTGCTTAGGCTTAATGCATAAAATTAAAATGCTTTGGATGTACTTTTTAAGGCCACTGCAATATTGTTGTTTTCCTGTGAATATGATTCAGTTCAGAGAATGTTGTCTATATGAAATGTCTATAATATTTAGTTCTTCTGTATTTCTACTGCAGGTGAGTTATTTGGAAAAGAAGATAACAGAGCTTGAGAATGACAGTCTGGCTAATGGAGATTTGAAGTCCAAACTTAAACAGGAAAACACACAACTAGTTCACAGGTAAAGAGAGCTGACTATTAGTTACAGACACAGTACAGTATAGTGATCAATCTAATGTAATTATGTACATGGCTGATTTATTATTTATTACTTTATTTGTAATTCTACTACTATTCAAATGTTTGGGGTAAATAAAACTTTTTTGAAAATAAATTCATACTTTTATTCAGCGAGAATCAATTAAGTTGATCTTAAGTTACATTAAAGACATTTAGAATGTTACAAAAGAAATAATAAAATGCTGTTTTGTATTTTTTGAATTGTCTATTCATCCGTCTTGATAACACAACACAATTGTTTTCAACATTAAAAATAATATTATCATTAATAAATGTTTCTTGAGTAGCAAATCAGCATATTCATGTGACACTGAAGACCGCATTAATGGCTGCTAAAAATGCAGCGTTGCATCACAGGAATACATTGCATTTAATTTATTAGTTATTTTAAATTGTTATGATATTTCACAGTATTAATGTTTATGCTCTATTAATCCTTTGTCACATGCATGCTTTTCTTGGTGATGTATGCGCATGTTTTATTCAGTATGTTTTCTGATGTCTGTATGTGTTTGTACATGTTTTCCCATCAGGGTACATGAGCTGGAGGAGCAGATCAAAGATCAGGAGACGCGTGCGGAGCAAGGTTTAGAGGAGGAGCTGAAGAGACACAGAGAGGCCTACAGTAAGATGGAGAGAGACAAGAGTACTGAGATTGAAATGCTTAGCAACAGGTACCTAATCAGGAAACTCACAAAAACATGAGGTTTCAAGAGCATTTTAGAAGGGCAGCATGTGGCATACTACTTTATAATGGATGATTTCTCCCCACAGGGTCCAGCAGCTAGAAGAGGAGAACGCAGAGATGAAAGTGAATGTGTGCAGACTCAAGTCTCAAACTGAGAAACTGGACCAGGTCAGATATGCATCAAATCTCAAGCTCTTGAGTAGAAATCCCTTGACCATCACCACAACCACACAACCCACATCACATGAAAATATAGCAATATCTTGCACTCTCTTGCACTTAAAGTCTCACTGAAACACGTTAATGCACCCATTTTCAGACTATTACTTCTGACTTTAGACTCAGAAAAAAGGTTCAGAAGTTGTCTTTTTAAAAGGCACACCTTTATACCTAAAGAGTCCATATTGGTAACTTAAAGGGGACATATTAGTACCTAAAGTATATATATATTAATACCTAAAAGGTACAAAAGTGTACCGTTTGAAATGCTTGACAGCTTTTTAAATGACAGCTTTTGTACCTTTATTTCTGAGAGTGCACTGAAGCAGGCAGTGAAATCCCTGGAGCTTGTGAGTGTTAACAGCACACTCTTTCATACTGCTTGCATTCGCTAGTGTAATGAGTGTGAAAGCTCCTGCCTGCATGACATTAGCAGCCCTGTATTTAGACGCAGAGTCTGTGAGGCTTTGATCTCTGAGATGGAGTGAAGCATTGTCCAGCAACTGCAGGACTTTCCATAAAGCTACAAAACTAGGTCATTGTCTGATTTAGCTAAAAAAGTAAAGGTCCTCTAGTGGACTAGGCTGAAAATGCATTTTTTTTTTTACTTTTCAAATCAGCTAAAGCTACATTTATGGTGAAATCGTTGTCCGACTTTATTGCTGATAGGAAATGCAGTGAAACATTAAATACACAAGGTTTTCAAAGATTTTTCAAGTGGATGAGACTGAGAGTCGTACTTGTAAGCCTATTGCCTACTAAAAAAAAACAAAAAAAAACTGACTTGTCTTAAAGGGATAAAAATAAAAATAAATATTAATTAATTTTTATTGGTATAGTGTTTTTATAATAAACATTGTTTCAAAGCAGCTTTTCAAGAACTATTACCGTTATATCTACAATGCCTTAAATTGGTACTCCACCCAAAAAGAATTTACCATTTACTCATCTTCATGCCATCCTAGATGTCTTTAGTCTTTCTCCTGTGAGACACAAATGCATATTTTTAGAATAATAATCCATCTCTGGGAGTCCATAAAATGCACATTTAAAAAACACACTTTAAATCCATACACTCAGAAATAAATAATAATTTTAAAAAGGTCAATATACATTTGGGATGACATGGGTGAGTAGATGATGAGAGAAATGTATCTAACAGATATATCAGTGGCACAGTGTCTTGGGCACAAGACTGAGCATTCAGATGTAATCGAGTCATTTATATATTAGTTGGTTTTGTTCTAAGCAAAGGTAAACTGTTCTCAAAGTGATTGAAAACATGGCCTGTCATCTTAAGTAAATGTAAGCAGTTGTCAAAAAATGTGATGTTAGTTTTTACAAATTTAATTAGCAGTCATTTATGAGATGATGTTGAGAAATATGTGGGTATGGGTTTATTTGAAATCAGTAATGTCTTGCTGTAGACACTAGAAGGATTTTAGACAGAATAACTACATCCTTATAGTGGTCGACCGATTCCTCATTTCATGGTAGAGATTTTAGTCACTCACTATGTATATTTGTGCACAGGAGAAGCAGCGTATGACAGATAAACTGGAAGACACAAGCCTGCGTTTGAAGGATGAGATGGATCTGTACAGGAAAATGATGGATAAACTTTGGCAGAACAGACATGAGTTTCAGAAGGAGCGAGAGGCCATGCAGGAGGTAGCACAGTGTCATTGTAATCACAATTATACACATAAACATAAATCTCCAGACCTCTCACACAATCCACATGTGCATGTAGCTGATTGAGGACCTGCGGCGTGAACTGGAGCACCTGCAGCTCTTCAAACTGGAGACTGAGAAGCCCGGCCGTGGACGCAGCGCCGCAGGACTGTCCGAGTACAACGCCAAGACTCGAGAGATCGAACTGGAGCATGAAGTAAAGCGGCTTAAGCAGGTACAGTGCAAAGAGTTAATACAATAAACACAAAATATTTATAAATAAAATAATTATAATTAATTGCATCCAATACAATACATTCCACAATTCTAGCCATTTCAAGAACTTCACATATATCAGGGTTCACACTTTTTATGACCAGTGAATTAACATAATACCAGTCTTTTCTTTTGTAATTATGAGATAAGATGTTTCAAATCACAAACAGAAATTTAAGGAAAACAAAAAATCTTAGATAATTAGAAGACATTTCTGACATTTCCAGGCCTGGAAATCACACTTTAAAATTAGAGCTGATTAAAGCATACCTTGATTTGAGATTATTTTAATTCAAGTCAATACATTTTGTGGCTCTCTTGGAAGTGTGCTGAGGCCCCCTAGCGAGAACCACTGCTAGATATTATGTACACGTACTGTTTACCTCCTTGCATTCAGTTTGATTTGCACACTGATGTGTTTAAACTTCTACAGGAAAACCATAAACTCAGAGACCAGAACGATGATCTGAACGGACAGATTCTCAGCCTCAGTCTTTACGAGGCCAAAAACCTGTTCGCATGTCACACCAAGGCCCAGTCACTGGCAGCAGAGATCGACAATGCCTCCAGAGATGAGGTGAGAACAACATTCACAGTGTACAGTGACATAAAGAATACTGAACCTGGTCCCGTCGAGGGACGGCATATTAGTCCCCTCTCCCTGTGCATTACAGTTTGGGTATTGTCGTTTTACTACCTTACTGCCAAAAGAGAAGCCACAGCCATATTTCTCCATTTTCTCAAGTTATATAGTACTGACTTTGACAGGCAAGTTTTATTAAAAGAATTACTGCTTTAGGTAGCCTATAATTGACTACTGAATGATTCTGTACATAATATGTGTTTTTATGTTTTGTTGGCATTTTTCATTTACATTAAGAGCATTAGAAGATGTTCGAATCTAGAGGGACTCAGGAAACGTCCTTCAGCTTTAAATAAAAGTCTGTCTCTCATTTGGTCAATCTTTCAGCTGGTTGATGCTTTGAAAGAACAAGAGGAGATCAACTTCCGTTTAAGGCAGTACATGGACAAGATCATCCTGGCTATCCTCGACCACAACCCCTCCATTTTAGAGATCAAGCATTAGGCTCCTGAGAGCGGATAGAGGACTCACACTCGGCAGAGAGCTCCCCCTTCTGGACAGGGGTGTGAAATGCACCGCGTCTGCCCCCTCACACCAAGTCATCATGTATTTACAGAGCAAAAGATCATGTTTCTCGTGTGCTCCATCTCACACATGGGTCACGGTCTCCGTCACTATTCATGTCATCACGCTGAGCGTTTAGGCTGTAGAACTGACAAAAACATGTGCTGAAACTAGAAACTAGAGTAGAAGTGTACTTTTCACTCTCAGTTATATACACACTACCTCTGAGTATGTACAACTCAGTGTTGTATTCTACACATGAACAAAACAAGTAGACTTATATTAAATATCACACCGTGTAGGAGAGCTTTACATGCACCCTATGGCATGTGTGGGGTTTGTTAATATTATTTAAGCATTTAATCAGCCCTCAAGAGTTTCTTTCAGTTTTAATCAATGGACTGGGCAACGGGAAGACATACTGTAATAATCAGCAGATAAGGGGACTTCTTTTGAATGTTCTCTGCCAACATACATTGTGGTCTGCTGTTGAAACAATAATAAAATAATGCCAGTCCATCCCAAGATCCCAACACTGCTGTTAATGGCTGATGCTTTTAGTCTGGCTGAAATGATCTTACAGCTTCTAACTAACTAACTAACTAACTAACTAAAGGGTCTGTGCTGACCATCAGCTTCCTTTCTGTAGAGAAGCACAGGTGAACTAAGTGAGTACAACCGACACAGTTATACAATATAGTATATACGTATAGAAAGACAACTCGATTGAAAATGTCAAAAAAGAAAGGTTTATTTTTCTTAGATGTTTGGATGAAATGGTCCGCTGAAGTTTAAGGAAGAGATGGATGTTATAAATAATGAATGAGAGGTAAATGATTATGATATAATTATGTCTTCTTGTTGAACAAGAACTATAAAAGTCCCCCAAATGATGGTCATAATACAGTCTGCTTTAAACATTTAGATCAGGGTCAGTGTCTGTACTAGAACAATGCATTGTCTGAAATAAAAAAAACATATGCAAATCCATATATAAAAAGGTATATATATATATATAACCGTTAAAAAGTTTGAGGTCAGTAAGATTTATTTTAAACAAATGTATTCAGCATAGATGCATTATATTGATCAATAGTGACAGTAAAGACATTTATAATGTTACAAGTGAGTTTGATTTAAATCTATTCTGCTTTTTAAACCATTAATGAAGAATCCTCCAAATATTAAGAAATGTTACTTGAGAAGAAAATCAGCATATTAGAAGGATCTCTGAAGGATCATGTCACACTGAAGACTGGAAACTGTATTGTTAATCAAAATAAATGTAGCCTTGGTGAGAAAAAAAGACTTCTTTCAAAAATGGTGAATCTTACTGATCTTAAACTTCATTGTTTTTTTTTTGGTCTTGGTCACTTGGACGATATTGTACATCAGAGCCATGGGTAAAGGAAGCTGCACATTTAATAAAAGTGCTTGAACTGTACATCTCATGAATGTATCGCCATGCCACACTATTCTGTATTCCCATATTACCACTTTCCAGATTTAGCTAGTCAACTACTATGTGAATCAGTGTTTTCAATTCTTGTGTAGTTTGGGAAAGGAGCCAATACTACTACATGCTCGATTGTCACAAACTAGTTTTGCTTTGTTGCACAAATTATACTGAATCTGTTTCCTTGCATGGTCTTAATCTCTTTCTGTTTCTGCTCTTTATTTGGAATGTAACAGTTAATGTTTCGGTTGTTTCAATAACTATTAATCTGATCGGTTCTAGAGGAACTTTTATATCTTTCTGTTCTCTTTGTGTTGTAGCATTTTTCACTCATTGTAAATGTTGTACAGAAACTAGTTAATATTTGTATTGATGTACCACTCATCAACCTTAATGAATAAAAGAAAGGCTGTCTTTTATACAGTTTTATGAGAAATGACAAGCAACTAAGTAATGTATAAATCATTTGTAACTTCTGAAATGACATCACACCTTGCTCATCAGTGCTGATGTCACAGACAAGACTAGTTCTTCATTATCAATCTAAAGAAAGGAAATTTGATTTCGAGCCGTTAGTTCTGAAGAAACGCATATATCAAAACCTTAATGTTTTATATAATTTCTGTTTAACATCTGGATGACCAAACCCTGACCCGTTCACAGCAACAATGTGATTTTTGCACATTTGAAGTGTTGTGCTGTGTCTGTGTCCACTGTTACAGGTAGACGTAACACAGTTTGACATTTTTCTGTGGGTCATGGTTTACAAAACAAAATGTTTTTTGTTGTTTATGCCTTTTTTGTTGTTATAGACAAAGATGGACCTTTCTTTTGTCCAGTGTGTGGGTATGTAACTAGATTACTATTACTCATTTATATTTACACGAGTAGAAAAGGACAAATAAAAAAGCTTTCAGAAAATTCAATAATAGTTTAAAAGCCTCAAGAGTTTGAAATGTACAATAAATTACTTGTTTTGGCATGGTTTAAAATGACAAGAGTATTGAATTCTTTGTCTTCTCTATCAGTTTTTAACACATGAATAGATGGATTTTAATTTGGAAACAACTTTGTTTCAGCATGCACAAAGTGTAACTTTGTCTTCATCTAGTGGACAAAGCCTGCTTCATCACAGCAGGCCAGGATATATAAAGGCAATTTTGATGATAAACAACCATTTATATTTTTATATAATGGAAAATCAACAATTGTGAAATTCTTAAAATCTATTATTTTTAATGATGGCGACTCTTGGAGCAATTAATGAAATATAAAAACGATTTAGTATTTTTTAACAGGATGGATTTGTGTCAAATCTATTCAAAGTGATCTAAAAGAATTAGTACCCTACACAACACTGTTGAAAATAAAGTTTATTTTGTGGCAATGATAGCTCCATGAAGCTTTAATATCCAATGAACCTGTCCATTGCACAAAAGTTTCCTTAAAGTGGTAAAAAGGTTTCTTTAGCTCTTAATGATCATAACACACAACGGTTCTTTTAAGTTTGCTGTTCACTGAAAGGTTCTTTGGAGAATCAAAAGTAGTTCTATCACATCACTACAAATATTTCTATTTGGAATCTTCGTTTTTGACACTATAGCTAAATCCAATTTGAAAAGCAAGAATTTTATATATTTTCTTATCCCTCATAATCTTCAAGTGGCACTTATTCTGCCTATGGGATGTAACAGTAGTTTGTGACAATGTACCATTCTAAAACCACCCTAAATTTGGATTTCTCAAGGTGCTGTGAAGTCTGCAGATATAAAAATATAGACCAACCACAATATCATCTTTATTTAGCCAGAAACGGCACTGCCACTGAGTTTACATGTGATTTAACTATAACTTCCCTAAAATAAGTGAATAATAGTTCAGTTCAGGTGGGAAAGTTACACACTTGTCTGGAAATTCTGGGAATGACAAGGATGTCTGGTTGTTCTCATCTGCAGATCCTTCCGCTTTCATTCACAACGCAGAAATTTTTTTTATAAAATTTTTAATAGGCGATTACATGAAATGTAAACAAAATATTATTGATTAGAGATCGTTTATGACTTAGCACGTTTATTGAATCTAGTTTACACGAGCACTCTTTTAACGTCCTCTTGAATAATCCACCAGGGGGTGCTACGGAGTTTTCTAAACATTTGAACCTACTGTTGAATTGAAACCAATGAACCGAGGTGATTTTTTTTTTTATGACTGAAACAGAAATATTCACAACAACTCAACTAATAAGTCCATCAACAAACGAAGATTAGCTTCAGTTGCCATTTGGTATTTTTTCTTTCTTTTTTTTTTAGCTAGAGGCGGCAATGCTGTTTTCCAACATCTCAATGTGTGTTTATCCCACAGACCCTCAGAGAGCTTTCATGTGCCTTTAATTGGAACACATAATAGTCACATAATAAACTCACATGTAGCCTATAGATGTGCAAGTCTCATGATATCTGCGCTTCACTTGGCATTCCCAGCATAAAATATTTGTATTTAAACAATATCCTCATTCTTGACATTGCTGAGGCTCTGATAAGCCAGTCACCTCCTGCACAATTCTCATTAGACACATCCAACAAGAATGTGCTCTTCAAGAATGACTTGCATGTGTTTTATCACAGCTGTCCAAACAAAAAGCCTCCCAGACCCTGTCTCCGGTATTCACTAAACACCTCTTTTGTCTCAGGTTTTGGGGGGTTTAAAGGGATATATTTAGAAAGAGAGGACTGAAATGGTTGCTCAGCTAGAAGATGATGTGTTGTTGCCAAGAGAGGGTAAAACAACGTAATTGCTTATTATTATCAATGATGAAAACAGTTGTGCTGCTTAAGGATTATTTGATGAATAAAAAGGTAAAAAAATAAATCAAACTAATGCATCCTTGCTGAAACTATGTCTCTGTATATTTGAGAGTGAACTGAATATTACAAAAAAAGGAGCCTTTTATACTTTAATAATTTATTGAATCTTAGGCGTTACTTCCAGAGCTGAGCCAAACTGAGTAGTTATTTGTGAAAATAGCTTTTTGACTATTGTTTAACATTAGCATGTGTGGTCCAAAGTGATCTCAGCAGGATTGTTATTTTTTAAAATAAAAGATTATGACATAATTTTTTGCTTTGCAAGAGCATGCAACAATAAAATGCTCACAATGAGCATGCTTTTCAGAAGTAAATAGGGTCACTTTTGAAGTTGACTTCAAGCTATTAGCCCTATATGTTTTAAATGGGCTGTCAGTGTTGCTGTAGCCCACAGCTGTTTCCCTCCCACAGCAGACCTCAGAGTCTCTACTCGCCTGTCAGGTTGTGTGCTACATTACCTCTCTGCTCGGGGAATGTAGCGCTTTATTTGGGCCAGGCACGGCTGCTCCTCATGATTGAGCACTGCAAGGTGTGAATGACCTCCTTCTCACAAGAGCAGGGAGGACGTAAGTGAGCAACCCAACGTGCAGGGGTCTGTCCCACTTTCAGGCTTTTCTCGGATCTCCGTTCAGGATGGGCTCATCTTGGACTTCAGCCAGAGACTTTGGATCACAGCTGAGAGTCACTTTATAGTCTGCTGGGATAGATCAACAGTACTGACCTGATCCAACACTCATGAAGCATGTTAGTGTGGAACGTTAATCAGCTCCGTAAGATCAGATAAGATCTGTTTAGACTCTAGAAAATGATCCAAGATCAGATTAGTCCGATTTTTTTCTCTGTTTTGTTTTGTCAGTAACAAGCTGTTTGTTTCCTACTTTTCTATATAGTTGGAAAAAAAGTATGACTTGCCAGATCAATGGGTTTTTAATTCTAATGCGTAGCTTTAAAGGGACAGCTAAAAAAAAAGTCATAATTTACATCACCAACATGTCAGTCCATATAGTATTATGTTTACATTAGTTTTAATATTTTTTGACGGTTTACTTTTTCTTTTTTGCTTGTTTTTTTTTACTATTTAAAAAAAATTGTTTTGTTTTGTTATTTTAATACATGAAAATCAACCAAAAAATTAGACATTTTGTGAGAAATAAAACAAGTTAAAAAATGTTAACTCCATAAATATAATCATTTAGCCAGGCTGGAAGACCAGCTTAAACCAGCCAAGCAGCTCGGGCTGATTTTAATGGTTTTGTTTTTCAGCAGGGAGCCTGGGAGGGATAGTTTCAGTTAACGATAATAACTCTGATCCAAAACCAGTATGACTTTCATTCTACGTCTTCTTCTCCAAATGAATGAATGAATGAATGTTTTGTCAGTTTTTGAACAACATGAGGGGTGAGCTATCCCTTTAAGTCCCTGTTGTCCATGCTGAGTGCTTTTCTCACAGGGTGCTTTTAAGAGACTCACAAACCTCCTCGCCAGAAAATCGATTACCTGCGTGTTAATTGCTGCTCTCTGCGTGAAGTCTGCCCTCTGGCCATAAAAAGATCACCGTCCTCCCACACGTCCAGCGGGCCATCTTCACTCGGGTCTTTTGAGGGAAATTGTTTTTAGTGAGGTTTTACTCTTAGGGAAAAATCTGAAGGCCTCCCGCGTAGTCAGACTGGTAGGAGGACAAAAGATTCACTTTAAGATAACTCCATCATGTGTAAGAGACTATTGAATGAAAAAAAATCACCGGCCATCTTGCTTAAAAAGTCAGTTAGAGTACTTGGTCACAATTTATTGTAAGGTCCAAATCTGGCTATTAACAAACCATTAACTATGACTTTAGCCTCAACAAACATCTAATTTGCTGCTTACTAATAGTATTAGGTATTAGGATTAGGGATGTAGAATGTGGTCATGCAGAATATGTGCTTTATAAGTACTAATAAATAGTCAACATGCTATATATAATTTTATTTTATGTACATTTAGGACACAATACTTTGTGTTTTTTTCTGCTTCTAGGAGCCGCAAAACAGGGTCCATTCAATGATACAATAAAAGCTAATGGGGTCTAATGTTGTTAAGGCCCCAACATCCCTAGAATAATTTGTCTTGAGTGTTCTGCAGAAAAAAAAGAGAAATGCTTTTGTGGTTGGAATGACATGAGGGTGAGTGAATGAAGATTGAATGTTTCTTTTTGGGGTGAACTATCCCTTTAAGTAGTTTGGCTTTTCTTGGCCTGCAATGCAGTATGAATGACACAGCACCAAGGGACTTTATGTACAGTAGTCTCTTTATGAAGGAACATATGGAAGCTTTATGATCATATGATTTTAATTACAATATTACTTGACAGAAGTCATTGAGGTCTGCATTAAGAACAGCATTTGAATAGAAATGGGCTACAGAAGAGATAAAGACAAATTTAATGGGACATTGGATCACAAATGACACTTTGTGAAGAAAAAATACAACTTTTTGGAGAGCATGGAGTGTGTGACTCAGTGTGTGTGTGTGTGTGTGTGTGTGTGTGTGTGCTGTAAAGGGGAACTCCGATCTGTCCAGGCATGCCTCCAGCACTCTCTCTTTCCCATATAATGACTCATAGAAACGTGTTGTTTAAAGTAGGGGAATTCTGCCCTGGTCTGTCTGCCCAGCACATTGGGGACTAATGTGAGACAATGGCTTATGGAAAGCTCATGCTAAAAAGCACTAGCCAACGAGAGCCTAAAGCAGTCCCGCTGCAGTGATTTTAGCGCATCGTACTGGAATGTCATTTGGCAATAATCTGTTTGTCAGTCTAAACGCACAGCAGAAACAGATTCCAGCTTGGCATTTCAAGTTCAGTGTAACTGATGGAAAAACAGATTGCAGTGTTGAGAAATTTTCTAGGTTCTGGCTTTGCCAAACCCACCAATGGGGAGCAGATTTGGCAACTGTGCCGGTCCTGCCTGGAGAGAGTGCCAAGCTGCGAGTGGAGCCATGTGGGTCGTGTTATAGCCCTGGCATTCTTGTTCATCTAGCTCATCTCCGGCCACCAAGCATGAGAAGATCACAAGGTTCTGGACGTCTCCTGAGATCGTGGCACTGATGCTTGGGTAATGACATACCAGCGTGTCTTCACGTCTAAGTGGCTCTTGAATCTCTTTTGGCACATGTAATGACCCCTAGCTGTCTATGCAAACTGAAGTATTTAATCAGATTAATATGCATAGCAAATTCAGGCATGCTCACTAGACAGTGTGCCTGGAGAAACCTTATGCAGGTGCAGATGGAAACCGAAGAGGATTACGATACTTTGATAGAGCAGTTCCATTCATCAAAATGGCATTTTCTCAAGCTGCACAGAGAAACCAGTTTCACACTTTAAAGAGTCCTCTACAAACTACTATAATAAAGTACTCGATGAACTAGGATTAACTAGACCATGCCAACCAGCTAAAACCAACCATGTTGGGGGGGGAGAGGCTTGCTAACAAATTGAAAGTCATTTTACAGACCACACTCAATGTAGGACTTAAAATACCACATTTGAAGCTCCTGGTAATTTGAACTGGCTCGGTAACAGGGCTCGCAGTGGCCTATGTTTGTAACCGCAGAGAGCAGTCATCACGTGTGCATTTCAGGTATGAGTTTGGTATGAGAAGAGCAAATGTTTGGAAACGCTGGGAAACTGCTGTGGCTTTGCAGTCTTGAAAGGAAGAAGAATGTCATTGTGAACAGACTGTTGACTCTAGATTTGAGCTGCTTCCTGAAAATCCCAGAAAATCTCAGGATGCATTCTTCCATGAAGGAAACTGTGCAAAGAAAAAAAGAAAATAAAGATTTTGCATGATTTCAAGGTCACACTCAATAAACACCTAATTTGCTGCTTATTAATAGTTAGGTAAGGTAATTGTTAAGTTTAGGTATTGGGTAGGATTAGGGATGTAGAATATGATCATGCAAAAATACTTTATAAGTACTAATAAACAGTCATTATGTTAAGAAGGTATGCTAATAAGCAACTGTTAATACTGAGAATTGGTCCCTATACTAAAAGTTTCCAAATATAACATTAAAACAACATGCTTTGTAGAAATGACATGCATGATGGGGCGAGGATAACTTTTTAGTTTATTACAAATATTTGGGATTGAGACATGATACAGGCCAGACTTTAACCTCTGTCTCACTGGGAAAGCTGTGGCTATATGATACTATTTCACTTAGTGGTGTTGTTGTTATTCCTCATGAATATGAGGAAATGAGTCAGACCTGATGTTCTCATCATCTTTATTGTACGCTCCCACACCCAGCCCATCCTTCTGTCTGGATCAAGTGCTCTTGTTGTATCTTCTGGTGGTCAGCATGACAACAGATGTTTTCCAGGACATCATCGAGTAAACATCTCTCCCTCTATGTCTCCTGTGCTGGCCATATGACAGGTTGAAGAGCAGGTTGTCGGAAAGGTGCGAAGCCTCTGCTTTCATCATACTAGAGATGTCCAAGACATTAATCATGGATTTCAAAACTACATGACCCTAATATGCTAATGATGCTATTTTGAGACACTGGCGAAAATGTCTATTAGTCATCTTAATATTTGTTGTGTAGGTGCGGGCCCTGTTGTGTTACTGTATGTATTATTGTGAGTGGGAGGAGGTCTCATTAAGCTCGCTAATAGCTGTAGATGGGACTCAGTTTTGAGGCAGGGTAATATGGGTATTTGTCTGACAGTGAAACCTGCAGACACAGGCTTAACTACATAAGTCCAATGTTAACATTGGCTCTGAGCTGTGCATTGCCTGAGTGTTTCATCATCATGATTTAAGGCCGTTGTCTGTTACTGGCTAGGCTACGGATTTACCACACGAGTTCTTTGTCTGTGTGCAACCAGTTGCAACACATCCAGTTTCTTATATCGCTGGTAATACTATTTTAATTACATCTACAGCCTTTGAATAACATAAAAGTGTTTAAAGTACAACTATAAACAAACTATTTAAATTAGGCAACATCACACAAACGTGCGAGTTGTTCTGAATTTCCTATATCAGCACAGAAGTAATTCAAACATGCAGCTGATAGTATAGGGTTACACCACCCCAAAATGAAAATTTTGTCATTAACCACTTACCCCCATGTCGTTTCAAAGCAGTAAAAGCTTTGTTCGTCTTCGGAACAAAATTTAGGATATTTTGGATGAAAAACGGGAGGCTTGTGACTGTCCCGTAGTAAATTACAGTCAAGGTACAGAATGGAAACACTATCGGAATAGTCCATCTGCCATCAGTGGTTCAACCGTAACGTTATAAAGCGACGAGAAAACTTTTTGTACGACAAGAAATCGAAAATAATGACAGTCACAAGTCTCCCTGTTTTCAAGCAAAATATCTTAAATTGTTATATGAAAACGAACAAAGCTTTTACGGGTTTGGAACGACATACAGTCAGCATCTAGTCATAGTTGGGGGCGGAGTCTTTCATTAATGAATGAAAGTGTAAAAGTTCAGACACAAAAGCAAGTTGTTACGTATCCTCACGCTTTTTTAAGTGGGTATACGGAAATCCTTGGTCTTCTCTAGTGGACTACACCTCTTAGCAGACGTGTTTTCATGCGAGTTTAGGTTCGACACTAGGCTATCGTTACATAGTTTTGCTTCAGGTAGAATAATAAGGCTAATTATATATGCATTCCACTTTCTGAAACAACCTTATACAGTTTTGATAACGTTATAATGAGCACAATGTTAACGTAGCCTCCCTGTGATGAAAGGCATACTGCACACACACACACACACACACACACACACGCTTATTCTTGGGATTCCACAACTTCCCTTGATCATCCTCACAATTTGATAGCCATTTTGTCATCATTTCCGGTTCTGTATGTTTATAAGGAAGGATGTAGAACTTTAATTAATAATTTGTTAGTTTATTGGAGGTACAGAAAACGACACAGCAACTCTTCGGCATGATTGTCCCATGTATTTCAATTGGCGCCAAGGCAATGTTTTCCCCAATGGGCTAAAAATGTGACGGGGCGTTCCAGGGGGTGTTCCCAGACCAAGCGTCTATATGTATGGAGGTAAGTGATTAATGACAAAATTTTTATTTAGGGGTGGAGTAACCCTTTAAGACATAATCCAATCTGATTGGCCGAACATTCATTCAAATTTGTTATTATGATATTCTTTTTTTCTATATTCTATTTTTTATGTTTTATAATATAGCTTTCAATTATATCACTTCTTAACAGGAGGTATATAAAAAAACATCCTGTTTTCCCATTTGTCCTTTGTGGTTCCACTTAAACGGTGGAAAAAATTTGAGTGAGTCATTGAATCTTTTAGTGAATCGATTCGTTTAAACACACAGATTCATTCCATTACGGAAGCTGTGAGTAGCTTTGAGACGCTTCGACCAATTTTTTTCTACTTTTTACTTAGTTTGGTGCAAGGAAACAATTACAGAAATATAAACTGCTAATATAAGTAAGTAAGTAAGTGAGTTACTTAATTTTACCTTATTTATTTGTTTTTTTAAAACAATGTCAGGTTTAGGTGAGAGGTGTGGGAATGAACATCTTGGCATTCATCAGACTCACTTGCCTTCAGCAGAACTTCCTCTAAGTTTTACTCGAGATATTAGAGTTGGGATTTATCTCTGTCACATATGGAAGCATGATTAGTTTTTGTCTTGTGTTGCTGGTGATAGCGCTTCAGATTTATGCCTCAGGCCTGACCTCTCAAAGCATCATGTCTCAATAAATCAGCCTGTTCTCCGTCTCTATAATACACACTAGATGAGGATGTAAATAATTAGAATATACATAGTAATCCCCTCTAAAAGGGTGAAACTGAGTGTGAGGGTGTGTTTCGTTCTCCCTCATGCTTGTGCACGTCTCACCATCAGGACAGCATCAGTCCTTTACTGTGTACAAAAGGGTACAAAGCAGTGTTGTTATTATTAACTAAAACTATTAAAATAGTTTTGTTAATTACAATTATGCTGTAATAAAATACAAAACAAATATTAGAAGAAAAACAGAAAACTTCTACTCCTCGTGGCCCTTGTACTGCTTACCCAGATGCCTGTTCCTCTCTGTTTGAAATACTTTTGGAGAGACCTGGCCCTCTCCCTACATGACTCCTCCATCCATAAAAACCTTTCCTCCAGAGCGCAGTCTCGCCGTCTTCCTTAAATCATCCCCGGAATGTAGTCTTAACAGTGTATTAACGGTCTCTCTTTAAAGCAGGGCCAGGATGGCTTCATTAATGCATGGTGGCCTGTAGAAATGCTCCTCTTGGGCCTAATGCATTGGGCCAAGTGCCTCACAAAAGACAGGAAACGGTCTAAATCAAAACGCCTGGATTTCAAGCACGTATATTCAGTGTTGATAAGGTCCCGGTGCTAGAAGTCTAAACGCAACTGCTTGTTTTTTTCCTTTTATTCTGATAATTTAATACTGTCTGTTTGTGAGTCCTACGCCTTGAAACCGAGGTATTGATGATGTTATATGGCTGGTGTACATGTGCATCTGTGTTTGTGTTAAAGCGATAAGTCTCCCTGCATCTGTGTGTTATTGTGTATGTCAGCTGTTGGTTCAGACTGGGCCCATTTCTCCTTCCTGATTGGAGAACAGAGTTGAAAAGCACAGCAGAGGCTCTCTGTGTCCCCGTGAGTAATGCAGGGCCGCTGATCCAGAGTGTGTCGCCCTGCCGCCCCTGCGCTTTACCCTCGTCTCACTGTGGCTTAGTGACTGACAAAGCGACTCCAGCACTTGGCCTACTGTTCACCAGACACTATGTTTATAGTTATTCCAAGTGGCAGGAATATTGCAAACATAATTTGCGATCATTTGAAATGTTTTCATGCAATGTGATCTTTTTTATAGGCTTTGGCTCAAGTATTTCAGAATGACTAGAGCAACACGTGAGATGCTATACACTGATATTATTGTAACATGCCTTGTTAAGGCAAAGTTACATAACTTTTTAGATGCATTAGGAAGTTATTTGGTAAATGCATTCCATTGTAGTTTATGTAAGATTTTTAATGTGCAAATAAGTGGATTGAGAACCTGACAGTTGTTTTACCACAAAATTAATCTTACAGGTCTGAAGTTTTCAAAATGGCATCAGGGGAATTAGAGTGTGCACCTAAAAAAAGAAAAAAAGAAGATCAATTGCATTATGTTGACATTATACGGTTTCATTCAGGCAACCATATTGACAACCCTTGTTTGTAAGATCTTGCATTATTCTAATAGTGGACAAAAAAAAACTTAAAGTAAATATGAACCAGATATTATTTAAAAAAATGTTTTAGCTTGAATGCAGTTATTTTTACACAGTACTAATGGGTCTGTATACATGTCAATAGATGCAAACATTTAGAGTTGGTAAGATTTTTTATTTTTATTTTATTCTTTAAGAAATCTCTTTTGCTCACCAATCTGTATTTGTTTAACTCTTTAAGTGCCACTCCCAATTTTTGAATATAGATCTGAAAGCGCACTATTCAAACTTAAATTGTTATAACTCATGGACGCTTTGGACTACAGACCTAAGGTTGGACTCTTTTTAAAGAAGACAATCTGCAGATTATTGCAGAAGTGGAATAATATCAAGATAGTAAAGTATCAATAAATTAAAAAAGTTACAATTTACTGTAAAGAAAACACACTGCACCGTTTTATTTTATTTGATATAAAATAAATATTTTTCAAAATATTTTTGAATCCAAAATTGCTATAAAATTAAAGCCTTATGTCTAAAGTTATGTTCCAAATTTGAAGTTGATTTTTTAAAAATTAAGGTTCCCAATAGATTTTATATCGGGTATTATACCACAAACAGCCACCGGGTGCCATCAAAACTCCATTGAATTTTTTTAATGCATTTTTCTGTCACAAATGTCTAAATATCTCTATTATGTCTATCACAAAATAACCACCAAATATGGAATCTTGAGACTCAGACCTTTCTGACAATATGTATTTTGTCAAGATTATAGAAAGGTTTGATTCTAAAAGACCATAATACATTTTGTAATATGACACCTGAATCCACCCTCTAAGGGGAGGGAGACTGCCAAAAGACATTAAAGTACTATTTCCATTGTAATGCAATGTCCAATTTCAAAATGGGTTTCACAGGATGAATTTTGAGGTTTAAGTTTTCAAATGATCTGTCATTTATAATTATTACTAAGTTATGTGACAGAGAAAAAAAGACAAATGCCAGTGGCACTTAAGATGTTAATTGAAAATCATGTAGTAACTTAACATTAAAACTATTACTATTTAAAATAACTGTTTAAAATTTATAATTGTGGCGAGTGGGGCGGGGCCGAGAGGCGTGGGAACGAGGAGTGAGGCCAGGTGTAGTGATTGGAGCTGAGCTACACCTACCTTCCACCCCCGGTAGCGAGTCCCACGTAGGAGATGGAAGGATATAAAACTGGAGCGACTATAGTGAAGGACGAGAGAGGACCAGGCCTGGGCCATATTTTTATGTTTGCTTTTTATTTTGTACACACCAGTCGTCCGTGAAGGGCTGGTGCGCTGTTTTGTGTTTATTTTGAATATTAAAATGTTATTTGATTGTGAAAAAAAAAAAATTATAAAAATAAATAAATAAATATGGCCCACGCCTCTCGGCCCCGCCCCACTCGCCACAATAATATATATATATATATATATATATTCCATTATATATATTATAAAAAGACTATACTCCAGTCTTCAGTGTCACATGATCCTTCAGAAATCATAATCTAATATGATGATTTGATGTTCAAGAAACATTTACTGACTCTTTACAGATTTTTTTTACTGTATAGTTTGGAAGAGAGTCTCTCACTGTGGTATCATACTTGGGGGGTCTTTGACATCAAACGGTTTAAAAACTCCTGCCATGGATCAAAAAGTATGTGTTTCTGGACAGCCTCACATTTGAAATATAGTTCTGTGTATTAAAACTGTGTCTCCTATAAAATCATCATGATATACAATCAGCATACGATAAAACTAACTGTCATCCTGACGATTTATGAAGAACGTGGTGATTACAGTCACCGAGTCAGTTCCATCTGAAAAAAAGAAGACAGAATGAAAGACGCAGCGTCAAAAATTCACTTTTATTTACATTTACGAGACTGATCAAATCCAATGTGAGTTTATACTGAAAGTCTATATCCTGACTGTTTGACTTGTTGCTTCTGCTACCAATGAGAAAGCATGTGACTTGTTGTCCTCGTGTGGGTGTGAGAGGGCTGGAGTTAAAATGAATACCAGAAATACTTCTATTATTATCTTTAACATTACTGACACACAATCGAGAGAGCAATAGGAAACATTTCTCGAGTGGAAATTAACATCTGGTTTATGTTTAATATGATCCATTACATGAATCCACAGGATGTGTGTCCTTTAAAGTGCTTTCTGTGCCTCAGTGTGTGTGTGTGAACGGCTTGTATCTGCTCTGGATAATCTATCTGGTTCTCCTGTTTCTGACCCCAGCGCAGGTTCAGGAGGCCTGAAGGATGACATACCCCGAGATGAAGCGTGCAGAAGAAGGACCTACTTTCTGTATCCCATTAACATCACCTCATAAAATGCTCCTACACGACATGAGCAAACTGACACCCATGTGTTAGCTGGCTCAGCTTTCTGCAGGTATGGCATATTTGGTTTTCACTTAGCCCTTGGCTCGCACGTCGGTGATGGATTGTCAGAAACCGACGTGGTTGTGGGTGCAGGGCATGGCAGAAGAATGTGCACGCCCCTTTATCAAGCCATTTGTGCATTTCTATGTGTTGTCTTGCCCTGGCAGAAGCATCTGATCATCTGTGTCTTATATTAGGCTAGTGTCAGGAAACTCACACCTTAGCAGTGAGTCCATCACATATTTAGAAAATTAGAACTTTAAATAGAAGTAAACTGACTACATAACAGCTGATGTATACATTAGGCTTCATTTAGCATCTATTACAAAACAGATCCGGTCTTAAATTGCAAATTAACTAACTGCTAATGACGGTCATCACAATTTTGGTATCTGACAGCACATGTCCACTTAGAATGCTGATGTTAATTTCCAATGGAGAGTCACGGGTTGAGTTTCCCGTCAGGATAATGTGTGTGTGGTCCTCTGTCATAAACACTGACTTGTTAATCCTGAGGGTCAAATCACTGGGCTGTTGGAGAGAGGTGAGACATGCTGAGAATACCTGGCTATATTAAGCCACCCTCTTCATCAAAAACATCCTCTGTCTCTATTTGAGGGATAGTTCAAACAAACAAATAAATCAATCAATTCTGTCATCATTTGCTCTCCCTCATGTCGTTTTAAACCTTACTTCTGTGGAGCATGATTTTTTTTCTTCTTCTGTACAATGAATGTAAGTGGAGTCCAGTGTTGTTTTGGAGCGCAATTACTTTAATTATATGGATCAAAAGCGTTAAAACATTCTGATGACAGAATTTTCATTTTTAGGTGAGAATGTTAGGACTTTTAAATATCTTCCATTAAAACATTAACTAACATTGCTGCATTAAATAATGTGTAGAAGATAATTAGGTACAACTGAGTTAATAGTTAGAAAGTGGGAATTCAAATATATGTTTTGTCCACTGGATTATCTTCTGGGACCCATCTTCACTAAGGTAAATGTAAGTTACATTTAAATGTAAACAACATTTAATAAAAATAAGGTAACACTTCAGTATAGAGACCAATTCTCATTGCTTATTAACATGCCTATTATTAACATATGAACTGTTTATTAGTACTTATAAAGCACATCTTCTGACCACATTTTACTTCCCTAATCCTACCTGATGATACCTAAACTATTTATAAAAAGCAAATTAGAAGTTTATTGAGGAAAATCTCATAGTTACTGGCTTGCCAATAGTGAGAATTGGACAGCTTTTATTTGAAAAAGACACATTAAATTGATAAAATGACATTCATAATGTTACACAAAAGTTTCTATTCCAAAGAGACGTTCTCCTGAACTCTCGAGTCATCAAAGAATCATCAAAACATTAATTACAGTTTCCACAAACCTATTAAACAGTTTTCAACACTGAGAATATAAAATGTTTTTTGAGGAGCAAATCAGCATATTAGAATGATTTCTGAAGGATGGAGTAATTACTTCATTAGAATAAGTAAATACATTATAGATAATTGTTTATTTGAATATCACGGTTATCGTCAATACCGGTACATCGCGACATCCCTAATATATATATATATTTGAGCAGTCATGAAATTAGAAAAGTAGTTGTCCTTTCTCTGTAGATGTGCTGTGTGGTCTGTAACTCTCATTTAGCATCATCAGTCTCTACCAGTCTAGCTGGCCTGGCCCACAATGGGCTAAATTTGGGCACTGATGCCCCTCTTTATCTTCCTGCAACAAAGATGTCAACTCCCCTGATGGACTCATTGAAAGAGCATTCAGCACAAGTGGGTCAAGGCAGTGGTTAATTCACTGATCCAGCCTGTGCAAGCAAAAGTGCGTTTTGTTTCTTAGGGTTATTTAAGGTTGGATTCTGCCTTTCAGATGGATAATTGGTTACAGTCTACGACCACATTTGCCAAAAATTAATCAACACTTTTCACTAGACAGCTCTGGTGGAGCAAATAGCCATTGTTTTTAACTTCAGGATTGTTAACTAACAGTCACATGTTTTTTTATCAAATGCTATAAATTACATTATTTGTTCTTTTAAAATGTTTATTATTGAGGTAATGCTGAGGATAAGTGTAGCATTATCATCATTTTGTTTGGTCCTTGTTTATATAAACATTATTTCAAGTTTGAAAATGATATTTACCACAGATGTGTAAATAAAACACGTTTTTGACATGCTAATATACACATTGATCACAAAATTAATGCTTTTTGTGAACCAAAAAGGCTTTTTAAACAGTCTAGTTCATTATGTTGATGATAATACTCAGTGTCACCATAAGCAAACACTCCAATGTCCTCTGGCCCATGGCTCACAAATGCAAACAAATGGACTTTGTGTCTAGTAAAACTGAGAGCTCTTGCTGTACATGCTCGAGACTAGACAACGAGGCTAGACTCCTTAAATATGATGTTAAGGAAGGGTAAACGCCCCTTTATTTTGCTCCTCTTGTTTTTAAGCTGTCAGTTGTGTACACTGAAACGCTGGGTGAACTACAAGGAACAGTAATTCTGTGCCAAATGTGGAAAAGCATGGTTTTGGCAAGAAAACTTGATTTATACTTGGTTAAAGCATTGTGGACATGACAAACATGATCTCTGTATTTTTAAAATGTCTTTTTAAGACATTATTGTTCGGCATTTGGCATTCATTGCAATGGAGTAAACATTTTTGTTTCATACATATATAGTTTTTTTGTTATTAAAACACAAATGAAAACACATACAATAAAAAAAATAATGCAGAGTAGTAAAAGTCCAAACCCACACAGACACTTAGCAGACAGAACAACATTCCTATTCTCATCATGGATTTTAATAATAAAACATCTGCCTCAGATGAAATATGTCAGGTTCTTGGTAAGGGAGGAACTCAGGTGCAGACAGGGATTCTCAAACAAAGGGTTTATTACAAAAAGGGGAAAACAAAAACCCACGAGGGGGAAAACAAGGGCTAGGGTAAGGACTAAACAACTTAACAGGGCAGGATTGATAAGACAAACCAACTCTTGACACTAACTACAAACACTCACGGTAATACAAGGACTTCAGAGGGTACAGCACAATCTCACACACGATCACATAAGTAGAACACATCTGAGAAACACAATGAACCGACGCAGGACAGAGCACACTAGGAGATCTAAATAGGGGGAACAATTAAGACACGACAGGTGTTACAGATAGGACAATCACGACACGACTAGGATAACAAGGGGGGCGGGGCAAGGGAACGAGACAACACAAGCACATGGCCCAAAGACAAGGCCATGCGCTTGTACACAAAACACGGGTCTGTCATGATCCTGCCTCAAGACTAGGAAAAATCAAGGACACGAGGGCACACTGTAAAAAAGAATTTGTTGAGTCAACTAAAAATATTTTGTTACCCCGCTGCCTAAAATTTTTTTGTTATCTTGACAAAAAAAATCTTGTTGAAACAACTTCAAACTAGAGTGGAGTTAGTCCAGGTAACAAATTTCTTTAAGTTGACTTGACTATTATTTTCTAGTCCAGTCAACTAAATCATGTTGTGTCAACAGGGATTTTTTTTTACTTCGATCAATAATCATAAACAAATTTTACCCCACTGCCTTAAATGTTTAAATAAAGATGACAAAACACTTTTTTTAATGTAATTTATTTAAAGAGAGACAACACTTTCATTCACATTTAAATTGAACAAGCAATTTGCTGTCAACACATCAACTGATAACTGATAAACAAAACAAAAAATGCAAAATACAAACACATGTCTAAAGATCTGAACCGACACTTGAAAGTGTGATGTATAATAAATAACATTGGCATGGGATTGAGAAACAAATAGTTGCATTTCAATTCATCAGATCAAAACCACAGGGATTGTTTTTAATTTCATAACTCAGTATGAAAATCAGAAGGTTGAACTCTGCATATCAACCCTGCACAAGTTCACATGCACTCCCCCCACCATAATGCAAGTCATGGTCAAAATGAGAAACCAAGATGTATGTATATAATATCACAATTAGTTACAAAAAATGAGTGTACTCTACTTCTGTATAATAAGATATAAATGGAATGAATGCACATGGAAGCACAAAGATCTAAAGTCAGATTCTAAATTTCATAGCACATGACCAGACAGAAGTGTTAACATCAGAAGGATCTTGAAAGTTTCCAAACTCTCCACCATCATAATGCTACATACTGAAAATGTGTACATACTGTTTAAGAAAATTAGAGGGGAAACAACATTTGTTCACATGAGAACATGCATATTCCAAGTCATGACATGTAAACTTTAATGTACATTCCAAAATGTAGTGAAAGGCACAAAAGAACCTTTCCTTATAAAAAAAAAAAAACACTACTTTTTAAGAAAGAGTGCGGTGGAGCCGATGGACACATCATGAACACTGAAAAGTGAAAGTGACATGACATACATTTGTGCTCTTCATTTAACCCATCCAAAGTGCACACACACAGCAGTGAACACACACCGTGAACACACACCCAGAGCAGTGGGCAGCCATTTATGCTGCAGTACCCGGGGAGAAGTTGTGCCTTGCTCAAGGACACCTTATTTGTGGTGTTGAGGGTGGAAAGAGCGCTGGACATTCACTCCCCCACACCTACAGTTCCTGCCGCTGTAGCGAGCACATGGTGGGAGCAGCTGATCTTCACAAGTTTTTACAGAGCCTCAATGGTGTATTTAATGCGCTCGAGGTAGTGGATGTTCTCTGCATACAGACCCATTAGGAGTCCAAATGCCTTGGGGACATGGGAGATGTCAGTGATGACAGGATGTCCAAATGAGACCAATGTTGGTTATTCCTTGGGAAGCACATCACATTGCTGTTCCTCAGTTACAATCAGAATGCCCTCTTCAATTTCTTTCTCAACATCCTTAATGTCACTGGATGGCTGGGAAAAGAAAAAAAATATTACATTACTTAATAAATTTATAAACGAACACACATATGTACATACACTGTTAAAGTTGTGTGTTTTGTTAAAAGCACAGCTACCAATTAATGCAAAGTGTAATTCACCTTCAAGTGGAAGATATTTTGAAAAATGTAACCAAAAATGAAAGTCAAAATTAAATGGTGCTCCTCAACGGTTTCGTTTAGAAACATTCAAAATAACTTCCTGTATTAAACTGTTAAAAGCCTGTACTAAATTCTTTGTTCTGCTGAACACAAAGATTTTAAAATCCCATGGGAAGATAAGTGTAAAATACACCCCTAGAACCAACTATTCTAAAAATGGGGGGAAATTATTTTCTTCACTGGTATTCTACATGATTTCTGAATGACATAAAATGTGACAAACCAATACAACATTCAGGTTTTTTTTCTTATTCTGATTCTAGGTGTCTAATCTGTCACACCATTTATACAATGATCAGAAAATATATTGGTGTAAATAGGTATTCCTTTTAAATAATAGTCTGTTGCACTGCATGTTCAGAGTAAAGCATGACTCCTAAGGGCCGTTTCATAGTCAACGCAGGAAACGCGAGCAAGCAACGCGAGCGACGCACTCCTTTTCATAGTCTAAACAGTGAACGCAAGCGTCACGGGTGATGCGTGTATGCAATACACGGCTCACGCAACAGGGGGTAGTAGAGTCGTGTGATATTAGTAGAGTCGGGTCGCGTGATATTCAGATTACAATGGCAACTGAAGAGGAGTGTATTCTGTTGCTGATGAACTATGGTATAAATGTGGATGAATATGTATAAGCAATGTCGCCCCCACCGACAACGCATAGTATTGCGTGAATCGGCACGTCGCGTATCAAAAACTAGGACCACACATTTGGCTACGCACCGACGCATAATGGCGGCCGAAGCATAACGATGCGTAGCCTTGGGGACACGTATGCCTACAGATGCGTTGACTATGAAATGGCCCTAAAGGGTTGGTTAACCCATGTATGTTTTATTCACCCTCATGGCATCGTAGGTGTGTATGACTTTCTTCTTTCAGACAAATCCAGTCGGATTATATAAAAAAATATTTATGGCAATAGGTGGGTGTTTTTTCAACATTCCAAAAGTAGTCAAATAATGTGCATCAATTCATAATAAAAAGTACCTCACATGGCTCTGAGAGGTGAATAATGTCCTCCTGTAGCGAATCCATGTGTTTTTGTAATAAAAAAAAAATACATATTTAAAATGTTATTCAAAACATATTTAAACCCTTTTCTCTCACTTTCATAAGAGCCATTCCGGGTGGATGAAAATAGGACATAGGGGTCATGCATGCACCGGTGATTAGTGACAAACACGGAAGAGCGGAGGAGAGACAACAATACGCCAATCACAAAGTAGAATCACAAAATTAGGCTTGCACGTATGATAGTCAGTGGAAGAGAAAAAAAAGTGTTTACAACTTTTTAAATATGGATATTTTTCTTACAAAAAGTGCATCGATTTGCGACAGGAAGCCTTTATTCACCCCCCAGAGCCATGTGAGACACGTTTTATTGATGGATGGGTGCATTTTATTTGACTATTTTTGGACTGCTGAGAAAAAAAACACACCTGTCTGCTGCCATTAAATAACTTGGAAGAGCCAGGAAAATTTTTAATTCAGCTCAGATCAGATTCGTCTGAAAGAGGAAAATCATATACACATAGGGTGCCTTGAGAATGAGTAAAACATGGCCTAATTTAATTTTTTTGGTGAAACAATCCTTTAAGCAAAGTTGCTAATGGCCAATATGCTAGAACTGAACATTTTTCAGGAATCAAAACTGTATTCAGCAAAATAATAAAGAATGGCTATGTCCATAAACAGGGTTTCTGGTGGTTTTATGAAGATAAATTCAACACTTTATAAAGACATTTTAAATACCAATTATAGAAAATTCACGGAATAAAACTGGGGAAAATAATGTCAAATTATGTTCTCTAAATTTTGAAGCTGTTTTCCAATGCAAATATCTACATTTTCGTAAAGGGTTCACCCAAAAAAGAAAAAGAAAGAAAATTGTCATTTACTAAACCTCAAGTTGTTTTAAACCTGAATTAGTTTATTTCTGTTAGTCCCAGTCCCAGATCGTCTAACACAGTACACAGATCGTCTAACAACGAGTTACAACCCCAGATCACCCAGATTTCTTCTTCTATTACCTGGATCACATCACTGCAGACTGATGGTGCTCAGATTGGTCATCCAGAAGCGTAATCCCAGCAGTTATGTCCTTGATGAATTCCTGCGCAGAGCCTGTGTGCTTTAATAAAAACAAAGGGATGCATTAAACAGGGCCTTACAATTGTAAAGCATATAGACTCCAATAAATGTGCATTTATAAATAAATAAATTTACTTACAACTTCGTCCAAGCTCTACAATGTAAATGCCATTTCCATTATGTCTGCATAGCATTTTGATGGATAACTGCAAAAGGACTCGCTGCGGTCCATCCACAGGATTATTGAATTCTGCGCTGAATCTTCAGTCATTCAAAAATATCATAAACATGAAAAATACAGAAACATGTTAAAACACTGTAAAATAATAAACATACATATAAATAAATCTTTACAGAGAAAGACAAATGTATTGACAAGTTTGTATTAAATGCTAAAGACAAACTATACCATCCAGACAATGCTTTTAAATGACACAACACATAATTATAACACAATAAAAGGAAGTTTAACACATTTGTGTCGATCGTTATTGTATCTCTATTTATACAAGATATATGATATTATTACTTTTATTCTAAAATATATAGATTTAAACGTACGCAATTTACTTATGACCATATATTCACCATAGACTGTATAAAAACAGATATTCACGCAGTATTACACTGGGTTCTAGGTTCTAGCGAGGCACTTGAATGACTAACGTTACTTCAGAAAACTGAAAGAAGAGTTTGTAACGCTACCTTCAGAACTTCATCTGAACCGTAGACTGTAAAAAAATCATCAGAACTAAGCTTATGTCAGCGATATCAAATGTAACGTTAAGATACGCGCTCCAGAAGAACTCTGAGGGAGGTGCTCATCTATGGTGCTCATTTGTTTCCCTTATAACATGCAGAAAAGACACAGTTCGAGTAGGAATCTTCTTTTTTCTCCTAATGTTTCATCGATGTATATTCTGACGAATGTCTTACGCTGTCAGGTTTAGAGCAGTTCCTTTATTCAGTTCCAGGTTTATTCGCGCCGTTCTTAATCCATACAGTGATCCGCGTTGAGCTCTCGCGCTCTGTTTGCACGGCCTCTAACGCAGCTCTGAGCTCAAATAATACATACAAACTGTATTTTTATCGTGCTCCACATAAGTTCAGCTCCGCTGTCCCGCATGGGAGAATATCTGTTTTAATATTTATAAGGAGAATACTGTGGAACCGCCTGTATTTTGAGGCTTCAGAGTGCCGCGAAACTAACATTTACATACAGTAACTTACATACAGAATATACGACTCTTTAAACAATACTTACTCTTCTGAGACAACAAATGTAATTTTACACATTAAGCCAATAAATACGAATATTTTACTTACCAAAGTTGTATTCTAGTCAAATGTCCAAACTTTGAGGAGAAACTGACTAGAATGGCTGACGACCTTCTTCTCTCTTCAACAGCATTCAGGAGAATGACGAGATCTCGCGATAAGTGATGTTGTGAACGTGATATTGCTATTGAATTGAGTCAACAAATTTTTTTAAGTTATGAGGACAAATGACCTAGTTCAGTCAACTTTCAAACTAGTTGAGACACTGAAAACTTAAAATTTTTAGTTGAATGAACAAATTCAGTAACTGCAAGTTGTGTCAACATAAAAAAATTCATTGAAACAACTAAACTGCTAAATAATTTTTTACAGTGCAGAATCATGACAGAAATACATGTAAAGCATGCGTCTGTTAAAATTAGCTGATTCTGAAATAATATTTATGCATGCAACTGTCTCAGCAAATCCAAGGTATATCAACAAACTGAGATTATGCCCTGTCTTTTTATGTAATTATAATTACCATTTACTTGCAGAAATGTTTCTAATATAAACTATCAAGCGACACTAATTTGTACCTATTATGAATAAAAGCCGATGCTCAACTAATATTTCATTTTATATTAATAATTTTTCATAACCTCTATAATAAAAAAAAATATTATATTTCATTTTATTTGAATAGTGGTTTTCGCTTTACAAAAAAAAAAAACAGCTTTACAGAATAAAAAAAAATATATTATTTAATACTGTAATTAAATAAGTTAAATCATTGGATTTTAAAATGACAAATTTTAAGAAAAGGATCTGTCTTATAAAACTGACAAAAGGAATTTATATTTGGCCAGCCCTGTCTGGGTTATTAAAAGGCTTTTGGCTGCCCATTTGGATTGACAATAGACTTTACTACACAGTCAGCTATGACTGCTCATATTGCATATCATTTAAATTGTTACAACCACATCAATTTTTGATCAATTGAGTCATTGCTAAAAGGCCTGTACCCAAAGAAAATCATGCTATGGAATTAGACAATAACGTTTGATAAATAAAGTTTTCAAAAAAATTTGTTTCCCTTTTATAAACAAGAAGTCCAATTTGTGCATAAATTCAACCGCACATTCATTTTCAAAACTTCCTAAACTGATTTGATTTCATCTTAATGTTTTTTTATCTGACCTGTGGTCTATATGTTTGAGCGGCCAGACAGTCTTTGACAAGCTTCTCTATTTGCTTGCCAAACAGGAAATAAGTTGAAAACAGAGTCCAGATATCAAAGGACATATTCATGCTAGATGACAGATTGTGTCCACATAAAGCAAATGTAATTTGAATAAAAGATGTTTTGTCTGTTTCTTTAAACATCTATTTTTTTCCCCTGACAGACATGCAAAGAAAATTGTTTGCCTCAAACTAAAAATACATTTGGTGGTAGAGCACACCACAAGGCTGAAGACCGCTGGCTGGGTACTTCTGAACGTGTCATTTATATCGTCTTCACTATAGCACTGAAATATATATATATATATATAATGTCTGTTCTTGCACATCATTTCATTTTCTGTGGTATCTTTCTCCTGCTTTCTCTTTTTCTATCTTGGCACAGCTGCCTCTCTCATTTTTCACTTGAACAAAAGCAGATTTCTTTACCTCTACTCATCTTGTTTCTTATATTTGATAGGATCTTTCAGTTCTCCTGGCAAATCTTTCACTGTTCGCAGAAAGTTTTGGCGGAGGTCTAACAGACCACAGGGCATGTTTGCGAATCATTTTAATCATGAGGTGTATGATTTATTCTGGCATTCCCTCTCCTTATTTCATCCAGCAGAGGCTTAGTACAGACTGTGTATCTTGGTTACATTTGTTTAGCATTAATAATGCTTCTAGGAATATGTATCTATTCAACTGCACACATGAGCACAGTATATAAATATATATATGTATAGAGCCAACAATTTGACAGTTACACCCGGGTGAAACTACTACATTATGTAAATGCAAAACTGAAAAGAAATGCTTTGATTGTGGTTTGGGTTTTTATGTAGTTCACTCAGTTGGAGCTGGATGATGCCTAAAGGCCTGAGGCCTCTTCCTGCTGCGGAGAAGAAAACATCATTCTGTGTCTGTAGCAGGCACCAGAAACAAAATACTGGCTTCTCTTTAAGTCAGGATCATCATGCACCTATTTTTGCGGTCCTGGCTCACACTGTGCTCTAGGCGAGATAAGACATGACCAAAGGCCAAAAAATACCCACCACTTTTTAAACTACTTACTGGTTTCTCCTAAATGCATAAGACTTTTGTCTTAAACAATTGCATTTTGTGGTTAAAATGCTAAAAAATGCACTAGCTAAATACTTTTTTTTTTACAATTTTAATGAACATGACAAGCAGTCATCACAAACTTTTGTTATGGAAAAGATTAGTGTAGATATTTTTGAGGATATATATTTATTTATTTATATATATATATAGCCATTTAGCAGACACTTTTATCCAAAGCAACTTACAAATGAGGACCACAGAAGCAATCATTTTTCATTAAATAACAAGAAAACCAGTCAAAAGTAGAGAGAAATTAATTATTAAGTACGCTACTGTTATATGTTTTACATGTTATATGTTTTAACTGTTTATTGTTCAGAGCTATTTTTGTATTATCTATATATTATCATAGTTTCGGTAATTATTAAAAATGTTATTAGGTTTCGTATTTTAAAAATATGTCTATATATAATTTAATTTATAGAAATTTTAATCTATTCATTTTATTTTAGTACTTCTTACTAAATGAAAACGATCAATTTTATGAGGCAACTAGCTGACATAAAATAACTGAATTTTTTTCAGTTAAAGTTTATTTTATTTCAAGCAACAAAAATGTTTTAATGGTTACAGTTTTAATGAACGATAATAACACTTATCTCTCTCTCCCTCTATATATAGCACATCACATAAAATACTTGGCACAAGCTGATTGGCTCATGTTGCACTCACAGCTCTATTCACCTGTATAGATCTGCTACAGGTAATATATATGCTACTTGTGAAGCAGCAGTGTCTTAAATACTCACAGCACCCTATCAGCATTTGTATTGGCTGAAGCACGTTGCAGTACTTGCTTTGCAGCAGCAGCAATAATCTACAACAACAGCAATAACTAACAGCAGCAGCAGTGTAGGAGATCTATTCCACAGAGACCAAATACATAAACATTGTCATATTCATTACCATACTCAAATCTTTAGAGAGTTGTCATGATACAATTAAACTAATGCAATAAATCTGGCTATGAACGCAAGTGCACAAACTGTAAAGCATTAATATCTAACGGTTTCCAGATAAACAAACTCCTCACTGTGACTGTGAGTCAGTGTGGCTTCGGAGGTGTGTCTGTGCTGAGTCACCAGATCTGTGTCACCTTTCATTTCTCACCCCCTTCTAGTACTCTTCTCCACCCAGTCACAGACCACTGCCTCTACACTCCTCAACAACACGCAGCTGCTGAATCACACACACACACACACGCACGCTATTCATGAGCATTCGTGATCACTCAACAAGTTTTCACTCGTCGTCATTATGTGTGTTTGTTTGTAAAAAGTGAGAGTGTGTGTGTGTGTGTGTGTGTGTGTGTGTGTGTGTGTGTGTGTGTGTGTGTGTGTAATCTGGGTTTAGGTGCATCATAAAACCACAAGCATGTTATCACTTATGAAGACATACTCGTGTGAGCTTGATCAATGTCACGTACTACAGTCACAGAGGTAATGTGTGATACCACATCAGCTTCGATACAAACGTGTGGATGGCTTTTATTTCTTTTCTAATTAAACAATGACACAACCCAAATACTACATCTCTGTGATGTTCAGGTGAAGACTTTACATACTCTGTAACCTGGGTGTGATTTGTCATTTTGATTTAAAGCCATTATCAAGCACCTCATTAAGTTTTCTCAATCAAACCTTTTGCCCTTAACTTATGCTTCAAAGTTACCAAAATTGTTAAGCATGCATTGATGACCTTGCATCTAGATTACTGTAACTCTCTTGTAACCTCTTACTCTTTAAACAGTTTGAACAGTTAATTTGTCCTGAACTCTGCAGCCCATAATGCTTGCATTGTCCTCCATGGGCACTATAGTAACTTCAGCATCACTGCCATAAAATTCAGGGATATGAATAGACCATACACTGACTTCAAAGCCAATTTTTGTAATGTCATTTAATGCTTTACTTATCTTCTACAAAAAAATGCTAATTTACTGAATTATCTATTGTTTTTTTCCTTTCTCATCAAATATTGGTAGCTGGTAATTAATCAGCATATTGTGCAATTAATTTGCTTAACATTTTACATTAATTGCCAGACATAAAGCCAGCCAGTTGAATGAGCAAAATGTTTTTCAAAAGTTTGTTATTGGCGGGATGTTTATGAAAGAAGTCTCTCATGCTCACCAAGGCTGTATTTATTTGATCAAATATACAGTAAAACAGCAATATTGGGAAATGTAATTACTTTTTTATCATTTGAATATTTTAAAATGTATTCCTTTGATGACAATGCTAAATTTTCAGCGGCCATCAGTCTTTGGTTTGTCATGATCCTTCAGATTTTATGTTTTAATATGCTCATGTGTAGCTCAAGAAACAGTTATTATTATTATCATCGTCGATGATAAAAAACAGTTGTGCTGCTTAATGTTTTTGAAATCTTGTTTTTAAGATTTTTTGATGAATAGAAAGTTCAAAAGAACACCATTTTAAAAATAAAAATCTTCTGTAACTTTAGAAATGCTTTCACCACTTTTGATCAAGCTATTGTTTCCTTGCTGAAAAAAGTATCAAGTTAATTTTTTTTAAGTAGTGAGCCCAAACTTTTGAACAGTAGAGTAGATAATGTATGTTGCACACAGTTTATATTTCAATATGTAAAGTGTCTGAAATATTGCTTTAATATCTTTCATAGCCTTTAATAGCCATGTCTTTCTCTTTGGCTTATTTTTGCACAGGGATGTCCTGGCCGGAGGGAAACGTGCTGTGATAGTAGCGAAGTGAAACTGAGATGTGTGGGACAGCAGGTGATCTCAGAGAGCATGTGTAAAGGGTGTTAAAATGTTTATTCAATAATTAATTGAAAACTGATACCTCCCTATATTTTTTTTTAATGTGAACACCAATAGTTCAGAATCAGTTCACAGCCACGCCAACGGATGGCGCTTGAGCGCTCCTGTGAAGCACACCATAGAGACTAGTTTTTTCCCGGGTGCGATCTCAGAAGTAAACTGACGCACCAAAGGAACGACACTCATTTTGTCTGTCTCTTTATTTATTCACAGGTAAAATAATATGCACTTTAAACATTCTTCTGATTGTTCACACGACTCTAGGAAGGTTTAGGAACGTGATTGTGAAGTGTTTTGAGTAACTTTGTCATGCTCTAATGTGTTTTATGCAAATTGAATTAACTCAAGGGTCTTAAATGCAAACGATTTATTGTTTAGTAAATGCATTCAAAAGTATTGTTATACAGCATTGTGGTGATGTTTGAGTGTATCAGCAGTGCAAGGGTGCTTGTTATTTTTGTGTTTTAATTGAGTAGTTGAGTATATCTGTTGCATTAACAATTCAATCGCCATTTTGAGTGCTTTGCGCACACACTTAATGAATGACACGAGTCAATCTGGGTGAAGTGGTGTATGTAAAATGGTGTTGGGTTTTAGTTTATACATTTTGTGTGTTTAAGTGACACATTTGTCATCTTTCTAGTAATGAGTGACATTTATGTGAATCTTTATTGATTTATTTTGTACACACTCTTCTTTCCACATAATATGTAAATTATATATTGCTCTTATGTGAAACAGGCTATGGAATGCAAGTGTGTATGTATTCATATATCTTATGTGTACACCAGAAGTTAATGTGCAGATGAAGTTATTTTTGTATGTAACTAAAGAAGTGTTTACAATTACTAAAGTTTTAAGATCTCAGAAGTAAACTGACGCACCAAAGGAACGACACTCATTTTGTCTGTCTCTTTATTTATTCACAGTGTTTTCACAGATACACAGTGCTTCACTGCCTGTGTGTCCTTTGCTGCCAGCCCAGATATCCCCTAGGTCTGAGGCCGGTAACAATTGGGGGCTGCGTCCGGGATTAGCACATCTCGCCTGGCACTGTTGTCATAGTAACGTGGGAATCCTGCACCCAGTGTTTCAGGGAAGACTACTTCGCCAAGTGTCATCCAGAGAACAACTGCCACAGGTGATGCATCAGCATGACTACTTTAAGCCCACGGCGAGTGCTGCTCTTCAAGATCCAAAAGAAGCTTTCAGATTTGAGTTTTAGTCAGCTGCAGACTGTTGCAAGTTCGATAGATGACGGTCGTAAAACTTACCAGGTAGCAGATCTAAGTGAACCCGAACTTTATGACCTAATTGTCGACTACATCAGAAGTGATGAGTTAAAAGCTGCAGAAGATGAGGGCATGACTCAACTTCTCCTCCTTTCTGACCTACTTAATGACGTGCTATCAGCTGCAGGAACCAGAGCCGCGGAATCGGGTAATGTGGCACCTGTCTTGATGGGAGATTCACCAACACAGCAACAGGGTCACACTCCAACTGATGACGATGGAGAAGTTTGCACACAACCGTTACACATGGACAGAGACACTCGCACACAATCATTACACATGGACAGAGAAACTCGCACACAATCATTATGCATGAACACAGAGACTGACATGCACTCATCATTTCAGGGCAGAGACACCTATGCACTTACCAGAGAAGTCACCTCATCAACGCCTGGTATGCCAGACCAAATTGGTGCTGCTCCTTTGGGTAGGATGAACTCATCTAACATTGCTGACCATGTTGTAAGATTGTCTGATGTTTCAGCTTTGTTACCACGTAGAGAGTTTAAGTTGCATGGTGGTCAAATTTGTGATACAGGCTGTGACATGTCTTTCAATTGTCTCTGTAAGCAAATGGATCAAGGGTTGCAGGAGGGTTTCAGTGAGTCTGAGATTATCAGAGCAGTCCTTAAGATAACAAAACCTGGTACATTCAGAGAGATGTTGGTTAATAAGGATGATCTTACTACTGATGGGTTGAAAAGATTTCTGCGCTCCCACATTAGAGACAAAAATGTAACTGAACTTTTTCAAGAGCTAACTAGTGCTAGACAAAATGACAAAGAAAGCCCACAACAGTTTCTTTACCGAATAATGGGCCTGAAGCAGCGTGTTCTTTTTGAGTCACAACAACCTGGTGTAGGTTTTAGCTATAACAAAGAGCTCGTTCAGGGCACTTTCATTCACACACTTTACCAGGGGTTAAATGAGAGGAACAGCCATGTCAGACGTGATCTTAAACCTTTTCTCTCAGACATGCAGGTTAGTGACGACTTGCTCTTGGAAGAAATAACAAAATCAACAGCTGAAGAAGAAGGGCGATTGAAAAGACTGGGTTCAGTAGGTAAAAGCAGACCAGTTACTGTAAGCGCAGCTCAGCACTCCCAAAGTGAACTGAACACCCCAACAAAAGTTGACGCTGAGTTGCAAGCAAACCGTGATGCGATCAAAGAATTAACTGCTCAAGTTTCTTCTCTAACCAAGCATCTAGCCCAGATGTCCACCCCCACTGAGGCTGTGAAGCTGAAAGACTGCCACTCACCTACTGACCGCACACAACCACCATGGTCTGAGACCAGAGGTAGATGCAATGACTGTGTACAAAAAAACAATACCAACTGTGTTCACTGCTTTGTTTGCGGCCAGGCAGGACATCGCGCCATTGGCTGTCTCCAACGAAGGTTGTCGGGAAACGGGAAGAGGTCGCTGGAGAGGGGCAGCCAGTGATCCTAAGCAGTGATGAGCCCCGAGAAAAGGTCAAAACACCTAAACACTCACAGTCAAACTTACAGTACCAGTCAGACCCAAAGAAAAGAGTAGCTCAACTCATTGGTAAGCGATGCATGGTCTCATGTTCCATCAATGGTGTACCTCTTCAGATGCTGCTTGATTCAGGGGCACAAGTGACCATGGTGAGCAAATCGTGGATTGAACAAGCACTACCCTGTATAAAAATACAGCCACTTGGATCGTTATTTGATCATTCCCTTGAAATTTCTGCTGCTAATAATACTCAGGTTCCCCTTGATGGATGGGCAGAGATTGATCTTCAGATATGCAGCCAGCGTCATGGGCGCCTTACAATCAGGGTGCCACTGCTTATCAGTCGTGACTGCAATTACCCTCTTTTAGGTAGTAATGTAATTGCGGAGATGATCAAAGCAAACATTGATCAGGACGATATTGTTAATGTAACTGAAATACTGAAAGAAGCCTTGAGTGTCAGTGACAGTACCGTGGAAGCATTAGTCTTCACTCTCCAGACCATTAGACCCACGGAGATGCCACAGTGTAATGTACGCCTTGGCAAGAAAGGTGTAAATATCCCTTCAGGCAAGATTCGTGAAGTCCAGTGTAGAATTCGAGGATGGAACAGTGGAGGTACGATGATGTTTCAGCCGAGCCCTGAGAATCATTGCCCGGAGGGTCTAGAATTGTTCCCAGCTTTAGTTGATGTTCCTGTTGGCTCATCCAAGCGCATCAAAATCCCGATTCAGAACTCAACAAAACATGACATCTATCTTGCAAAGAAAACCGTTCTTGGTACTCTTGAAGATATACTTGATCTTAAACCAATCCCTCATTCCTCCATAAACGGTGAGCCAACGCCTCAGAATACAGCCCACTTGTGTGCAGCTCAATTGTGTACTCATGAGCAGACTTTGAGAGAAAAAGAAATGCATAAACCCACACACATGACCAAAGACAAATGGCATCCTCCTGTTGACTTGTCTCATCTAGCTGAGGAAGAGCAGGAGATTGCGAAATGTATGTTATTCGACCAGTCAGATGTCTTTGCTAAAGATGACACCGATATTGGTTGCATTTCTGACTTACAACTTAAAATCTACTTAAAAGATGATACACCAGTCCAAAGGTCCTACAATGCAGTCCCAAAGCCCTTGTATAGAGAGGTTAAGGAACATGTTCAAAAGCTGCTAGATCATGGATGGATTAGAAAGTCTGTATCACCTTATTCCTCTCCCGTGGTCTGCGTAAGGAAAAAAGATATGAGCCTACGCCTTTGTGTTGATTTTCGTGGACTTAACAGCAAAACTATCCCCGACCGTCACCCCCTTCCACGTATTCAGGACCTATTAGATAGCCTGGGAGGTTACTCATGGTTTTCCATACTCGACCAGGGCAGTGCATATCACCAGGGCTTTGTTGAGGAGAACTCCAGGCACCTGACAGCTTTCAGCACACCTTGGGGATTGTATGAGTGGATCCGTCTTCCTTTTGGCCTTTCCAATGCGCCGGCGGCTTTCCAAAGATGTATGGAGGGTGTGTTGAGTGGTCTGAGGGATGAATGCTGTTTTCCCTACTTAGACGATGTTCTCTGCTTTTCCAAATCCTTTCAGGACCACGTCAAAGATTTGAAGAGAGTCTTTTGCCGCTTACGGGAGCATGGTGTAAAATTACGACCAAAGAAGTGTGAATTATTTAAACGGCAGGTGCGGTATGTTGGGCGCCTAGTTACAAGTGAAGGCATTCAAGTTGATCCCAAGGACTTGGAAGCAGTGATGCAATGGAAGGAGCGGGAACCAAAGAATGTTGGAGAAGTAAGAGCTCTTTTGGGATTTTTGGGCTACTATCGGTCCTTCATTCAGGATTTTTCCCGAATAGCCCGACCACTGTTTAAGCTTCAAGAGAGTCCTGAGGCGTCTGGGGAGAAATCTGTCGAAACTAGGACAACTAAGCAAAGTATAAAAAAGGGTCAGCTGCCATCCAAGACACCAGTCCAGTGGACCCCTGAACACCGTGCTGTGGTTGCTTCCCTTGTCGACATGTTGACCACCTTTCCTATCTTGGCATACCCAGACTTTAATTTACCTTTTGTCCTTCACACCGACGCATCCAATGAAGGTCTGGGGGCGGTACTCTATCAGGAACAAGGGGGTAAACTACGCGTTATCGCCTATGGCTCGAGGACACTCACACCCGCTGAGAAGAATTATCACCTCCATTCTAACAAGCTTGAGTTCCTTGCCTTAAAGTGGGCCATTTGCGATAAATTCCGGGATTACCTTTACTACGCACCCACGTTCACCGTATTCACAGATAATAATCCCCTTACCTATATCCTGAGTACCGCCAAGTTGAGTGCTGTTGGGCATCGTTGGGTGGGTGAATTGGCCGACTTTCATTTTACAATAAAATATAGACCAGGCAAGACAAACACTGATGCTGACACCCTATCACGGTTCCCAGTGAAGCTCCAGGACCACATCAGAGAGTACTCTGAGGTTTTACCTCCAGATGTTGTGTCTGCCATATGGCAGGGAGATAAAGCCCAGAGAGAAAGAGAAGTACCGTGGGTTGCGGCTCTTCAGCTGGGCTCCACTGATGATAATATGCTTCCGGCCAGTATACCCTTGTTTCCTCCAGAAGACATTCGAGCTGCCCAAAAAGGAGATGCTTCCATCGTTGACGTGATTGCATTAAAGAGAAAGGATGGAACCCCAATGACAAAGACAAGAGACAAATGGGACCCACCACACGACGACTCATACACGAATGGAGTAAACTTAGACTCGAACAGGGAATTTTATACAGACAAACCGGACAACACAGACAGCTGGTTCTCCCTGATTCTTTGAAGTCTCTTGTGCTCAAACACCTTCATGATGACATGGGGCATGTCGGCGCTGACAAAGTTACCCACCTGGCAAGGCAAAGATTTTATTGGCCTTTCATGCAGCGTGACATAGAAGATTATGTCATCCGCCAGTGCCCATGTATTAAACAAAAGCGGCCTGCTGTTCCTGAAAAGACACCAATGGGCTCAATTACAACGAGTGTACCATTTGAGCTACTGTCTGTTGATTATCTGCATCTTGAACCGAGTAAGGGTGGCTACGAGTATATCTTGGTTCTTGTAGATCACTTTACTCGTTTCGCCCAGGCCTACCCAACACGGAACAAATCTGGAAAAACGGCTGCTGAAAAGATTTTCTTTGACTTTATACCACGCTTTGGGTATCCACAAAAGCTTCACCATGATCAGGGTCGCGAATTTGAGAATAACTTATTCCAGCGGCTTCAGCAACTGGCTGGCATTACCCATTCTCGAACGACACCCTATCATCCACAAGGGAACCCCGTTGAGCGTTTAAATAGAACACTGCTTCAGATGCTACGGACACTGTCAGAGGAAAATAAATCTGAATGGAAAGACCACTTACCACACATAGTGCATGCATACAATTGTTCGAGACATGAAGCCACAGGTTATTCACCATTCTTTCTCCTCTTTGGAAGGGCCCCACAGTTGCCCATTGATTTGATTTTTAACCTGGATCCTGAGCCACAGACTGAAACCCGTCAGGAATTTGCACAGAAGTGGGCTTCTCGGATGCAGGAGGCATACAAGATCGCCTCTGAACATAGTAAAAAGAGCTCTGCAAAAGGGAAAAATACTATGATCGTGGTGTCAGAGGAAGTGTGCTTCAGCCAGGTGATCGTGTGCTTGTACGCAACCTATCAGAGAGGGGCGGGCCCGGCAAACTCCGTCCGTACTGGGAGAACAAGGTTCACCGTGTTGTTGAGAGGATGGGAGTTGGGTCCTGTGTATCGAATTCAAGCTGAAACTGGTGATCGCACTCTACGTGTCTTGCACCGTAATCTTCTTTTGCCTGTGAATGATCTGCCTATTGAACATAATGGAGTGGACAATCGGACACGGAAACAACAAAGGCAGAGGCAACATCACAAGAACAGCCAACATCACAGGTCTGATACCTTAGAGCACGACTCCGGTGATTCAGGGGATGAGGAAGAATATGCTTGTAATCCCAGACCAGTCCCAGTATATGAAAGGGGAAAAGCCACTCTCAAACAGTCCCATCATGAGCCAGGTAGTGATCTACGAGTAGCGGCACCAGAGTTTCATCCGGAACACCATAGAGCTGAGCCAGATAACCCTCAAACATATGAGCAACCACTCCGGTTTGTGACACCAGAATCAGAGCAAGTACTGGCTGACCTGTTGCCATCTCTGGAAACTCAGGAACAAGTAGACGACTACATAGCTGGAAGAAGTAATGAGGATACTGACCTGGGAGTGGAGCCGGTTGCACAGCCAATGAATGGGGAAGACATCACCCTGCGGAGGTCAGCACGGGCAGTAAAGCCAAAGGAGATGTTCACATATAATCAGATGGGACAACCCACATACCTACCTTGGAGACCAGGAGTGAATGCAATGCACACCTGTGTACTGTACCCTATTCATACTTACCCTGTCATACCTGATGCCTCTCACTATCCTTCTCCACTTGTGTGGGCATATTAGACTTAAGAAAGGACAAATGAGGCAGGACTGTTGACATTCAAATACTTACCTGTCCTTTGATCAGACTGATAGCTCATTTCTCTTATCTTCAGAACAAAAAAAAAACGTTCTTCTATTCTGTTGTGTTAGTTCTGGATGCCCGGAGGCATCTCTTAAAGCTGGGGAGAGTGTAAAGGGTGTTAAAATGTTTATTCAATAATTAATTGAAAACTGATACCTCCCTATATTTTTTTTTAATGTGAACACCAATAGTTCAGAATCAGTTCACAGCCACGCCAACGGATGGCGCTTGAGCGCTCCTGTGAAGCACACCATAGAGACTAGTTTTTTCCCGGGTGCGATCTCAGAAGTAAACTGACGCACCAAAGGAACGACACTCATTTTGTCTGTCTCTTTATTTATTCACAGGTAAAATAATATGCACTTTAAAACATTCTTCTGATTGTTCACACGACTCTAGGAAGGTTTAGGAACGTGATTGTGAAGTGTTTTGAGTAACTTTGTCATGCTCTAATGTGTTTTATGCAAATTGAATTAACTCAAGGGTCTTAAATGCAAACGATTTATTGTTTAGTAAATGCATTCAAAAGTATTGTTATACAGCATTGTGGTGATGTTTGAGTGTATCAGCAGTGCAAGGGTGCTTGTTATTTTTGTGTTTTAATTGAGTAGTTGAGTATATCTGTTGCATTAACAATTCAATCGCCATTTTGAGTGCTTTGCGCACACACTTAATGAATGACACGAGTCAATCTGGGTGAAGTGGTGTATGTAAAATGGTGTTGGGTTTTAGTTTATACATTTTGTGTGTTTAAGTGACACATTTGTCATCTTTCTAGTAATGAGTGACATTTATGTGAATCTTTATTGATTTATTTTGTACACACTCTTCTTTCCACATAATATGTAAATTATATATTGCTCTTATGTGAAACAGGCTATGGAATGCAAGTGTGTATGTATTCATATATCTTATGTGTACACCAGAAGTTAATGTGCAGATGAAGTTATTTTTGTATGTAACTAAAGAAGTGTTTACAATTACTAAAGTTTTAAGATCTCAGAAGTAAACTGACGCACCAAAGGAACGACACTCATTTTGTCTGTCTCTTTATTTATTCACAGTGTTTTCACAGATACACAGTGCTTCACTGCCTGTGTGTCCTTTGCTGCCAGCCCAGATATCCCCTAGGTCTGAGGCCGGTAACACA